>NC_142875.1:7438409-7589924 GCF_051225735.1 Oryctolagus cuniculus | reverse complement strand
TGGATGGGCTGTAGAATTTTTCAGGGAGGACCTGCTGTTCAAACTGTTAACAGGAGTGATGGTTTATGGGGTCTACCACTGGACACGTGGAACACCCTGCACTTCATGCATACATGAGGGCTGACACCAGCAAAAGTTCAAAGCTGCCTGGAGAACAATTTTGGCTTTCAATCATTCTATTCTTTCCATACAAATCCCCGTCTTAAAACCAAAACTTTCACACAGGAAACCAACATTCATATTCCACATTTTTGTTCCTTTTATTACATTTTGGGAGAGCATTACCTAAGATTATGTCAATTTTATATAGTACATTAAATGCTGTAAATTACCATAAAATGAAACAACACATCACACAGTGATGTTGGAACCATAAATCATTACTATTTCCTGCTGCAAACAGATGTTCTTATTTTTAGACCCACGTCAAGATTCATTTTGCTCTTCCAGATTGTTGAATGAAACTTTCAATTTTCTTGTTATTGAAATGAACTATTATATTCATGCTGTCATTTATAAGCCTAGCAAAATGAGTTGCTCAAGCAGTCAAGGTAAATCAAATTGTATGCATCACTCTTCCACAATTGGCTTCAAATACATCAGAATTGAAACTATACAGATAAAACTGTGATCAACTTTAAATTATGATCTTCTTCAACATCATTAAGTAAAGATGGCATTTTAACTTCTGTTGAAGCATCATTACATGTGATTTAAGCAGGGATAGTTGTGCCAGCGGTGCCACAGTTTACCTCCTGGCTTTGTGTCTCTTTGCTTTTGGAAACTGAGCATTGTCATCGATCAGAAAAAGAGTAGCTAGAGCACAAGGTGTGCTTGGAGAGGTTTTCTATTTGCCCTGGAAACTCGTCAAGCTCTTTTACCCACCTCTCCTTCTCCTGCCCTCTGCTTAAGAAGCTGGAGCTTCCTTTATGTGAATTATCATCTGCAGCAGCAATGAGCAGGACTAAAACATAAAGATTTTATACCTGCAAGTAAGGGGCCAAGAGAATGAGAATTTTGCATTTACAAAATGTCCAAGGCCTTTGGTTCAGAGATCCACCTGAGAAATAGCAGAGATCAATGGAAGTCAGTGAAGAAAATAACACAAACAACTGAGGAAGGAATGTGAGTTAGCAACATGTAATACTGTGCCAAAAATTAATTTCAGGGACTTGTATGCCAGTAAACAGGGAAATCTATCAGAAATGGATAGATTCCTGGACACATGCAACCTACCTAAATTGAACCAGGAAGACATAGAAAACCTAAACAGACCCATAACTTAGACAGAAATTGAAACAGTAATAAAGGCCCTCCCAACAATGAAAAGCCCAGGACCCGATGGATTCACTACTGAATTCTACCAGACATTTAAAGAAGAACTAACTCCAATTCTTCTCAAACTATACAGAACAATCGAAAAAGAGGGAATCCTCCCAAATCCTTTCTATGAAGCCAGCATCACCTTAATTCCTAAGCCTGAAAAAGATGCAGTATTGAAAGAGAATTACAGACCAATATCCCTGATGAACATAAATGCAAAAATCCTCAATAAAATTCTCGCCAATAGAATGCAACAACACATCAGAAAGATCATCCACCCAGACCAAGTGGGATTTATCCCTGGCATGCAGGGATGGTTTAATGTGCACAAAACAATCAATGTGATTCAACACATTAACAGACTGCAGAAGAAAAACCATATGATTATCTCAATAGAGGTAGAGAAAGCATTTGATAACATACAACACCCATTCATGATGAAAACTCTAAGCAAACTGGGTATGGAAGGAACATTCCTCAATACAATCAAAGCAATTTATGAAAAACCCACGGTCAACATCCTATTGAATGGGGAAAAGTTGGAAGCATTTCCACTGAGATCTGGTACCAGACAGGGATGCCCACTCTCACCACTGCTATTCAATATAGTTCTGGAAGTTTTAGCCAAAGCCATCAGGCAAGAAAAAGAAATTAAAGGGATACAAATTGGGAAGGAAGAACTCAAACTATCCATCTTTTCAGATGATATGATTCTTTATTTAGGGGACCCAAAGAACACTACTAAGAGACTATTGGAACTCATAGCAGAGTTTGGCAAAGTAGCAGGTTATAAAATCAATAGACAAAAATCAACAGCCTTTGTATACACAGGCAATGCCACGGCTGAGGAAGAACTTCTAAGATCAATCCCATTCACAATAGCTACAAAAACAATCAAATACCTTGGAATAAACTTAACCAAGGACGTTAAGGATCTCTATGATGAAAATTACAAAACCTTAAAGAAAGAAATAGAATAGGATACCAAAAAATGGAAGAATCTTCCATGCTCATGGATTGGAAGAATCAATCTCATCAAAATGTCCATTCTCCCAAAAGCAATTTGTACATTCAATGCAATACCAATCAAGATACCTAAGACATTCTTCCCAGATCTGGAAAAATTGATGCTGAAATTCATATGGAGACACAGGAGACCTCGAATAGCTAAAGCAATCTGTACAACAAAAACAGAGCAGGAGGCATCACAATACCAGATTTCAGGATATACTACAGGGCAGTTGTAATCAAAACAGCATGGTACTGGTACAGAAACAGATGGATAGACCAATGGAACAGAATTGAAACACCAGAAATCAATCCAAACATCTACAGCCAACTCATATTTGATCAAGAATCCAAAAACAATCCCTGGAGTAAGGGCAGTCTATTCAATAAATGGTGCTGGGAAAATTGGATTTCCACGTGCAGAATCATGAAGCAAGACCCCTACCTTACACCTTACACAAAAATTCACTCAACATAGATTAAAGACTTAAATCTACGACCCGACACCATCAAATAATAAGAGAGCATTGGAGAAACCCTGCAAGATATAGGTACTGGCAAAGACTTCTTGGAAAACACCCCAGAAGCACAGGCAGTCAAAGCCAAAATTAGCATTTGGGATTGCATCAAATTGAGAAGTTTCTGTACTGCAAAAGAAACAGTCAGGAGAGTGAAGAGGCAACTGACAGAATGGGAAAAAAAATATTTGCAAACTATGCAACTGATAAAGGGTTGATAACCAGAATCTACAAAGAAATCAAGAAACTCCACAAGATCAAAACAAACAACCCACTGAAGAGATGGGCCAAGGACCTCAATAGACATTTTTCAAAAGAGGAAATCCAAATGGCCAACGACACATGAAAAAATGTTCAAGATCACTAGCAATCAGGGAAATGCAAATCAAAACCACAATGAGGTTTCACCTCACCCCGGTTAGAATGGCTCACATGCAGAAATCTACCAACAATAGATGCTGGAGAATATGTGGGGAAAAAGGGACACTGACCCACTGTTGCTGGGAATGCAAACTGGTTAAGCCACTATGGAAGTCAGTCTGGAGATTCCTCAGAAACCTGAATATAACCCTACCATACAACCCAGCCATCCCACTCCTTGGAATTTACCCAAAGGAAATGAAATTGGCAAACAAAAAAGCGGTCTGCACATTAATGCTTATTGCAGCTCAATTCACAATAGCTAAGACCTGGAACCAACCCAAATGCCCATCAACAGTAGACTGGATAAAGAAATTATGGGACATGTACTCTATAGAATGTTATACAGCAGTCAAAAAAATGAAACCCAGTCATTTGCAACAAATGGAGGAATCTGGAAAACATTATGCTGAGTGTTTAAGCCAGTCCCAAAGGGACAAATATCATATGTTCACCCTGATTAGCGACAACTATGAGCACCAAAGGGGAAACCTGTTCAAGTGAAATGGACACTATGAGAAACAGTGACTTGATCAGCTCTTGTCCTGACTGTTGATGTACAATGTAATACTTTATCCATTTTAGTATTTTTTTTGTTCTAGTACTATTGGTTGAACTCTGTAATTAACACAGTTACTCTTAGGTGTTTAAATTTTAACTGAAAAGTGATCCCTGTTAAATATAAGAGTGGGACTAAGAGAGGGAGGAGATATAGAATTTGGGACATGCTCAATCGGACTTGCCCCAAATGGTGGAGTTAGAAACGTGCCAGGGGATTCCAATACAATCCCATCAAGGTGGCATGTACCAATGCCATCTCACTAGTCCAAGTTATCAACTTCAGTTCACAATTGATCACTCTGATAGGTCTAAGAGTCAAAGGGATCACACAAACAAGACTAGTGTCTGCTAATATTAACTGATAGAGTCAGAAAAGGGAGAGAACGATCCATCATTGGAAGTGGGATACACAGCAGACTCATAGAATGGCAGATGTCCTAAACAGCACTCTGGCCTCAGAATCAGCCCTTAAGGCATTCAGATCTGGCTGAAGAGCCCATGAGAGTATTTTAGTCATGGAAAGTCAAGACACTCTGTGAAAAAAAATTTAAAAAGAAGACCTAAATGAAAGATCTCTGTGAGTGAGATCCCAGTGGAAAGAACAGGGCCATCAAAGAAGGAGGTACTTTTCTCTGAAGGGAGGAGAGAACTTCCACTTTGACTATGACACTGTCAGAATAAGATCGAAGTCAGCAAACTCAGGAGGCTTCCATAGCCTTGGCAACGCATGACTAGAGCCTAGGGAGATTACTGATGCCATAAACAAGAGTGTCAAATTGTTAAGTCAACTACAGGAGTCACTATGTACTTACTCCTCATATGGGATCTGTCCTTAATGTGTTGGACAATGTGAAGTAATGCTATAACTCGTACTGAAACAGTATTTTACACTTTGTGTTTCTGTGTGGGTGCAAACTGATGAAATCTTTACTTAATATATACTGAATCAATCTTCTGTATATAAAGATAATTGAAAATGAATCTTGATATGAATGTAATGGGAGAGGGAGCGGGAGATGGGAGGGGTGCCAGTGGGAGGGAAATTATGGGGGGGGAAGCCAATGCAATCCATAAACTGTACTTTGGAAATTTATATTTACTTAAGAAAAAATAAAGAAAAGAAAAAAAAAGGAGAGAACCTCCCAACATGGGAAGCGGGATACACAGCAGACTCATAGAATGGCAGATGTTCTAAACAGCACTCTGGCCTCAGAATCAGCCTTTAAGGCATTTTGATCTGGCTAAAAAGCCCATGAGAATATTTCAGGCATAGAAAGCCAAGACACTGTGGCAAGAAAAAAAAAATGCCCTAAATGAAAGATCTCTGTGAGTGAGATCCCAGCGGAAAGAATGGGCCATCAAAGAAGTAGGTACCTTTTTCTGAAGGGAGGAGAGAACTTCCACTGTGATTATGGCCTTGTCTAAATAGTATTGGAGTTTGTGAACTCAAGAGGCTTCCATAGTCTTGGCAACTCATGACAAGAGCCTTGGGTGACTACTGATGCCATAAATGAGTGTCAATTTTTAAATCAACAGCAGGGGTCACTGTACACTTACTCCCCATGTAGGGTCTCTGTCCTTAATGTGATGGACTATGTAAATTAATGCTATAACTAGTACTCAAACAGTACTTTATACTTTGTGTATCCTGTGGGTGCAAACTGTTGAAATCTTTGCTTAGTATATATACTAAATTGACTTTCTGTATATAAAGATAATTGAAAATGAATCTTGATGTGAATAGGATGGGAGAGGGAGGGAAAGATTGGATGGTTGTGGGTGGGAGGGCGGTTATGGGGGAAAAAGCCACTATAATCCAAAAGTTGTACTTTGGAAATTTATATATATCAAAAAAAAGTTAAAAAAATTAAAAAAAATGGGTAACAATTCTCAAATATTACAGGTGGAAAGTGTGAACTGAGTAAGGTAGGTTTGCATCAGATGTTCCTCACCTAAGAAATGCATTGTGCTTTCCTTTGCTGGATTACGTCTGAAAATTGATGCACCATATGATTCAGCTATACCAGTCCTGGGAATTGACCCAAATGAAATGAAACAAGTGTATGAAAGAGCTATCTATGTTACCCATAGTTATCCATGTTTACTGCAGCTCAGTTCACAATAGCTAAGATGTTGAATCAACCCAGATGGCCATCAACCTCAGACTGGATGAAGAAATTATGGTGTATGTACACCATTGAATATTACTCAGTGGTAAAAAAGGAAATCTTGTCATTTGTAACAAAATGGATGCAACTGGAAACCATTATACATAGTGAAATAAGCCAGTCCCAAAAAGACAAATTGCATATGGTTTCCCTAATCTGTGGTAACTAATAGAGTACCTAAAAGGCAATCTATAGAAGTGAAATTGACATTTTAAGATGCAAAGATTTTGAGCAGCCCTTGCCTTGACTGTTGAGGAATAGTGTTTTTTTTTTTTTTCTTCATAGTATTTGTTGAACTCTTTCCTTAGTGTAGGGATAATCTGAGGAATATAAAGTTAACTGAAAATAAATCTTTGTAAAAAATAAGAATGGGAGCAGGAGGAGGAAGAAGGTTGGAAATGCAGATGGGAGGGCGTGCAGGGGGGGAAGATCACTATGTTCCTAAAGTTATATTTATGAAATTTGTTCACCTTGTATAAATTTAAGACACTTAAAAAAGAAATGCATTGGAAAATGCATTTGAAATTTTAGGAGTCTTTAAAACAAAGGACAATCTTTTAACTGTAAAAGTATTAATGATTATTACTATCATCTTTAGTGATGGTTTTACAGATTATTGTTTTTCAGAGAATAAATTTTGAAGACATGTTATAGAAAATGAGATGCTATCCTAGAAATATTGAAAAACCGTTTTTGATTTTAACTTACATTCTGTTTGAAATTCTATTATCTTGTGGCCGGTGCTGCGGCTCACTTGACTAATCCTCTGCCAGCGGCACCAGCACCCCTGGTTCTAGTACCGGTTAGGGTACCGGATTCTGTCCTGGTTGCTCCTCTTCCAGGCCAGCTCTCTGCTGTGGCCTGGGAAGGCAGTGGAGGATGGCCCAAGCGCTTGGGCACTTGTACCCGATGGGAGACCAGGAGTAAGCACCTGGCTCCTGGCTTCGGATCGGCCCAGCGCACTGGCCGTAGCGGCCATTTTGGGGGTGAACCAACAGAAAAGGAAGACCTTTCTCTCTCTCTCACTGTCAAATCTGCCTGTCAAAAAAAAAAAAAAAAAGAAATTCTATTACCTTGTGATTGATATGAACAGAAACTAAACAGATGAATTCACCAAGAGTCAGTTTTAATGCCATTGTGTTTGTTTCCCTTCCCATTGGAAATTTCCTCCAAGAGACAAAGAAGACATATGCTCACATCACCTTGAAATAAAGCAGGTTTACAAATTAAATGCTGGTAGAATCAGTAAGACTTTCAGCATACCATGAGGCCCTGATGCCAGCAGTAGCTCAGCCCACCCATCACTGAAGGAAATGGATGAGCCTTTCCAGTGTAACATTACTACCAGGAGTAATTTGTAATCATGATTCTGTGCTGTGTTTTGTGTTGAGGGTAAGAAAGTTGCCTTTTTTTTTTAAGTATCTTATTTACTTGGGAGAAACTTTTAACCAGTTATTTCTCAAAAAAGACTTCAAGGCTAAATGTGTTAATGCTATAAACAAATCTTAATTTGGTAAAATGAATGGTAAAATTTAATATCGAGAAGTGTATTTTCCTCACCTATATTTTGCTACCTGCCAGGGACTGCTGAATTCACCTTGCACCATTTCTTTCACTATCTTGACTTGTTCCTCTGAAATTGACCATCACATCAAGAAAATAAAATTAGTTTTTTAATTTGAGGCATAGAATAATTTCCAAAACATTTAGTAGAGATATCTTTGTGCCTTACAAATATTAAGCAGAGATAAAACAATGACAATGATTATTGTAACTAGAATGCCACCAATCCGGAATGTTGTTCGATTGTCAGGCGCAGTCTTCTTCTTACTTCCCCAAAATTGGTATTACTGGCATGAAGAATCCTCTGAAAAAACAGAAAGTTCACAGAATGTGTGAGTAAGCATTTATCAGATACTTACAGATATGATTCTTTTCCTCAAGGAGTATAATTTAGTTGGGTTGACAAGAATAACAAACAGGGAGCATAGCATAGTATAAACAGAACAGACTGTGACTTACTGGCTGGCATAGACCCGTCAGGAAATGTGCAGCAGCTCATGGGAGAGACAAATAGCATCATGCTGTGCGGAAGAGTGAGATTTGGGCTGCCCACCGAGCAGGTATCTGATTCTGGTGAGGAAGAGATGTGAAACGAATTTAAGGCAGAAGAGCACAGTGCAGAGAACATTGAACTGACCAAGAATCAGAAGTGAATCTGCCTTTGAAATAAATAAATAAATAAGTAAATCCTATTATAGAATAAAAAGAGTGGTTTTTACTCCCTTACACAATTTTTATAAGAACTTTTGAATCTTCAGTATAACAGTCAGTGAGTGTCATGACATCACTAATAAAGAGTTGCAAAATTTCCTTAACTGAACCACATATGGGGAGAATATAAAAATTGATCATGTTGACCCTCCTTAGATCATCAATGGGTACACAAGTATAAAGGAAACTAAACATGCTGTTTTAGAAATAATTTGTATAACTCTTTTGTTATTTGCATTTTTCAAATAACTTGTGTTTCTTTCTAAGGTTTCAATATCACAAAATGATTATTCTAGGTGTAAATCACTAATGTGTAAATGATTTCTTTAATAATTTCTTTATTAAAATATTTGAATACGTATTTGATTGAGAATCATTTACCATAGTGTAAAATTAACCTTTAATTTTAGTTTCAACACTCTGAGATTTCTTAGAAATTTAATTTAAAATCGCAATAATTCTCTAGTTATAGGGTTATGTTCAGACTTAGGTATTTTCCTCTTAATTTTCCTATTTATTTCATGTTATTAATGAGTTTTTTATATTAAATGTTAGTTATGATACTTATTTGAAATCATTAAGAGTATTCTGCATTATTATGAGAATATTTTAGTATCTCATGAAAGCATCATGAACTATATTGTTTCTTATAATTTTAGATTCATTTTAGTGAGCTGCTATTTTTAGTTCCTCTTAAACTTCTGGACTGAACGTGTACCTAAAGCCATCTAAATTGTTTCATCACCATTTATCATAGGGCCATACTCGTATTTTTGCATTTGACTTCAAAGTCCTCGGTCCTCAGCACACGATGTGTATGAATTTGGTTACATTAGCATTAATGCCTGATTTCCTTAACTTATAAACCTTGTTCTTGCATAATTGGATCTCTTTCCCTCCCCCACACATTTCTACTTATTCCTGGAAGTGCACAGGTGTCTCATGAACAATTTGTTTCTGGTTTCCCCCATTGTTGGGAACACTAGACGTGAACAATCTTGACACATTTAGTCCTAATTGTCTGATGTAAGTTCTTCTTCCTAACATTGTGAACTTCACTGTGACCTTAGTTACCCAAGTCCTATTAAGTCAACTTTATTATATTTTATTGTTTTAGTTCTTTCTCAGTAAATTTATATAATACCACTACTATTAATAATAATACAGAAGATCAGTGAGCTTAACAAGAATCAAGACAATGAACTTGTTCCTATACAAACATAAATAAATATACTTGGTCTTTCCTTATTCCTGGACATAATCTCGGTGTCATTCTTATATACTCTCCTGCAAAAATGTCTTCTCCTTGAAGACCTTTCCCCTAAAGAAGTTTATTTAGACAAGGGGGTATCAGTCTGAAGAATCCAAACATAAATTTAAGTTGGATCTGAAATCATACAGTTCAGTGATTTAACACAGGTATCTAAATGGAGTTACAATTTTTTTAAAAGTTAAAAAATCTTCTAACTTTTGAACCATTGGTTAAGTTTGTTACCACAAATATTCTGAACAATATAATAAACTGACTTTGATGTTAATTGCACATTGTGTGAAACTCTCCTATTCTTTATTATACACATAAGCTCAATCAAACATGGCAGGAATGACAATGGTCTATGTGTCTTTACTGTACTATCTTGAAAATACAGATTTGGACTTCAGCCACTGGTTTCTCTTTGAACAATATAGCATTCACCTTACACTTCATTGCATTCATTCAACTTTTTTATTATTTATTATAATGTATGAAATGTCTTCTTTAAGTCCCGAGTCTATATAGCCTGTTCCATGCTCATCATTTTTCATTTTGGGCAAAAAGTCAGTAGTATCATTATATTTTGGTCAGAGTAGAGGTAAATCATTTGTTTAGTCAGCTATTCATTCTTTCACAAAAAGTATTCACTGAATAGCCACCTGTCCTGGATCTGTCAAATTGTGTGATCTGGACATGCTGATACACACTTACGTGCTTTGAGAACTGAATGGGGCCGGTGCCGTGGCCCTGTGGCGCAGCAAGTTGACATCCTGGCCTGAAGCACCAGCATCCCATGTGGATGCCGGTTCTAGTCCCGGCTGCTCCTCTTCCAGTCCAGCTCTCTGTTGTGGCCTGGGATAGCTATGGAAGATGGCCCAAGTCGTTGGGCCCCTGCACCTACGTGGGAGACCTGGAGGAAGCTACTGGTTCCTGGCTTCGGATCGGCGCAGCTCCGGCCATCTGGGGAGTGAACCACTGGAAGGAGGACCTCTCTCACTCTCTCTGCATCTCCTCTCTCTGTGTAACTCTGACTTTCAAATAAATAAATAAATCCTTAAAAAAAAAGAGAACCGAATGAAGAGGCTTGAAAGAAAAGGTATGAAAGAGAGGAAGCAACAGGATGAGAAGTAACTGACACAGTAAATGTGCACTGCAAGATTTCATCAATTCTTCCCTAAGATCTCAATGATGTGGATGAATGTAGCAAGCTCAACTAGAATTTTTTTTTTTCATAAAGAATCAGAAAGTGAGTAATTCAGGTAATGTGGGACACATGACTATGACGTCTACTCAACTGTATTATAACTACTCAACTCTACCTTTATAGCAAGGAAGCTTGCATAGACAATCAGGAAATAGATAAATAATATAGTGGTTCAATAAGACTTCATTAACACAATGAAGGTCTGGAAGGTCTCTTCAATAAAAATTTAGAAATAACACCCATCATATAAGTAAGATAACTAAAGTTCATAGTATAATCTGAAATATTAAATAACTGTATACACAGGTAGCCATGGGAGTCCAAAGAAAGTGTCATGCTGGACACTTTCAGGATATCTTTAAAGAAGCTCAATTTGTCCCCATTTCCTTACAATATGTTTCAATTCACTCCAAGATTATTTGAAACACATGCTTATGCACATTTTTGGAACTCACCTGAAACAATTAGAATTTTGCATGATTTTTTTAATTTTGGATTCCAGAGCCATTCAAATTGGTAGTAGTTGTATGTTATTACAGCCCAAAGCATTGGGAAACACCTTTGTCTTTATTGTATACACATAACAAACAACAGTCTAGATCGAGAAACTTGAGATAGTCCAAACTGCTTTAGACCACATAAAGCTCAGAACTTCACCAAATATTTACTCTGACTTTATGAGAAGTCAAGGATACAAATATAGCCCTGGAGCCCTTAGGGATGGTGGCTTCAGGGATGACACAAGAGTACTAAACTTTTATGAAAAATTCACCTCTGAGGCTAATCAGTTATAACTAGTCCAGTTGCTGTTTCTGTAGCTGGCTGGCAGCCAGGAGAAAAGAGAAAACAGATTGAAGTGAGCCCCAGGGAGACAGTCAAGGTGGGTGGAAGGCTGAACAATACACACAAGTCAAAAAAACACGCACAAGAGCCTGTTAGTGACAGAGGAGGGAAAAAGTATGCAGTCATTTTTCTCTTAACATTCATTCAGACCCAATAGTCCTTCATGCACCTCCCAAATCTGCTGAGAACATCAGCAAGAGGCACGAGGGGAACTCAGATAAGAAACATTTATAATAATCATACTGCCTGTTTTGGCAATGGCTCATGCATTATGTTATCAGAGTAGTAACCAGGATCCATAGAGAGCAGAAAGGAAACAGACAGTCAGACAACGAGTGCATCTGGGGCACAAGAAGTGCTCAGTCAGTGCACAAATGCTGCTGAGTTTGGAGAATATTTTCAAACACTGCCAAGTTTCCCCACATGTAACAGGGACAACTTTAACTGAGACACCAGCATACCTGATAACATCTAACTGTTCTCTCGAAAACTTGTGCATGCATGCACCTCCCATATTATCAAAACAATCAAAGGCAAAGGAATTATGTTACATTCAAAGACAAAAATTCACTTAAATAACATTTGATGGCTTCATAAATTCAACCTACATACTACATTAAAATTTATGCAAAAACCATTTGACCTCTCTCTATTTATAAGTGAAAAACAACTGGATGTAGAGCTAGCTCTAGAGGAATATGAGAAACCTGACGGTGTGCTTCAGAAAGTTTGTAACAAAGGGTATTAGGATGTCCAGGGTGTCTCATAGTAGCTGAGTGATCAGATGCACAACATGGCTGACGCTCTGTTCTGTCTGTGTTGAGTTCTTTGCTTGTGACTGTTCAAAATTAACCCAAGAATTTCAAAGAAGATTATAACAACTCAGATAGAATTTCTGGTTCACAATTTTTAAAATCCATTGCATTTATCACTTTAGCATTTGAGATGATTTCCTAGAAAAATCATAAAAATGACAATTCAAAAGTTAATGATTCTTAATGATTCAATATATTGCCCATCAATTTTCAGACCAGTGATAATTCATTTTATTTACTCTGAAACTAACCAATTTTCATGTTTTATGGTCCTTTTGAAGCATTAGCTGCTTCAAAATAACAAAGGTATTGTATGTGAGAAATAATTTTTAATTCTTAAATATTTTAATGTATTCTGTCATCTCTAATAAGAGCAGCGTCATCACTGAGCAGTTTAAAAATAAAGGCACTATTATTAATTGATCCTTTTTTATTTTTAATTTTTAAATTAGTTTGCAATGTGATTTGTAGTCATAATACTTTTTTCCCCAGACACCATTTTTCAGGAAAACATACTTCATGTTTTTCATAAATACAACTTTAGGATTATAATGGTTCTTCCCACCCACGCTCCCACACTTCTTCCTCTTCCCTCACCTATTCCCATTCTTATTTTTTTACTAAGATCTTTTTTCAAATAACTTTATACACATACAACTAACTCTACACTAAATAAAGAAGTTAATAAATAATACAAAAAACAAAAAAACTGTACCTCAACAGTCAAGACAAGGGCTGTTCAAAGTCATTGCGTCTTGAAGTGTTAATTTCACTTATTTTAGTTACCTTTTAGATGCTCTATTTGTTATCACAGATCAGGGAGAACATATGGTATTTGTCCTTTTGGGACTGGCTTACTTCAGTAAATATGTTTTCCAGTTTCATCCATTTTGTTGCAAATGACAGGGCTTCATTTTTTTACAGCTGTGTAGTACTCTATGGTGTATATATTCCATAATGCCTTTATCTAGTCTTCAGTTGATGGGCATTGGGGATGATTCCATATATTAGCTATTGTGAATTGAGCTGCAATAAGCATGGGTGTAGAGATAACACTTTTATATACTAATTTCACTTCCCTTTGGTAAATTCCTAGGAGTGGGATGCCTGGGTCATATGGTAGGTCTATATTCAGATCTCTGAGTTATCTCCATACTGTCTTCCACAGTGCTTGTACCAGTTAACATTCCCATCAACAGTGGATTAAGGCACATTTTTTTCCTCATAGCTTTGCCATAATTTCTTGTTTGTTGATTTCTGTATGAATGCCATTCTGAATGGGATTTTGTGATGTTTTGTTGAGGATTTTTGTGTCTGTGTCTGTCAGGGAAATTAATCTATAGTTCTTTTTCTCAGTTACATCTTTTTCAGGTTTAGGAATTAAGGTGATGCCAGCTTCATATAAGGAGTTTGGGAGTATTCCTTCCCTTTCTATTGTTTTGATTAGCTTGAGAAAAATTGGAGCTCATTTGTTAAATGTCTGGTAGGCCTCATCAGTGAAGCCATCCAGTCCTGGGCTTTTATTTCCTGGGCTTTACTTTAAATGATTCAATTTCCATTGATTATTGTCTGTATAGTTTTTCTATATCTTCGTGGCTCAATTTAGGTAGGTTGCATGAGCCCAGGAATCTTTCATTTTCTTCTAGGTTTCCCCATTTGTTGGCATACAGCTCTTTGTAGCAATTTCTGATGATTCTTTTTATTTCTGTGGTGCCTGTCGTTACATTTCCTTTTTCATCTCTAATTTTATTGAGTTAGATCGCTCTCTCTCTCTCTCTCTCTCTGTTTCTCTTTCTTTTGGTTAGCTGAGCCAATGATGCATCAATTTTCTTTATTTTTTCAAAGAAACAGGTCTTTATTTTGCAGACATTTTGCATGATTTTTTAGTTTCATTTTTGTTTCTTTCTTCTCAAGTGTTAATTATTTATTTTCTCTTGCCTGTTTTGGGTTGATTTCCTCTTGTTTTTCTGGGTCCTTGACATACATTGATAGCTCATTTATTCGGTGCTTTTCCAGTTTCTTTTTTTTTTGGCAGGTTTTTTTTTTTATTTAGTAAATATAAATTTCCAAAGTACAGTTTATGGATTACAATGGCTCCCCCCCATAATTTCCCTCCCACTCACACCCCTCCCATCTCCCGCTCCCTCTCCCATTCCATTCACATCAAGGTTCATTTTCAATTATCTTTATATACAGAAGATCAACTTAGTATATATTAAGTAAAGATTTCATCAGTTTGCACCCACACAGAAACACAAAGTGTAAAATACTGTTTCAGTACTAGTTATAGCATTACTTCACATTGTCCAACACATTAAGGACAGATCCCACATGAGGAGTAAGTACACAGTGACTCCTGTTGTTGACTTAACAATTTGGCACTCTTGTTTATGGCGTCAGTAATCTCCCTAGGCTGTAGTCATGAGTTGCCAAGGCTATGGAAGCCTTTTGAGTTTGCTGACTTCAATCTTATTCCAACAGAGTCATAGTCAAAGTGGAAGTTCTCTCCTCCATTCAGAGAAAGGTAGCTTTTTTTTTTTTTTTTGACAGGCAGAGTGGACAGAGAGAGAGAGGCAGAGAGGAAGGTCTTCCTTTATTGTTGGTTCACCCTCCAATGGCCACTGTGGTCAGCGCACTGTGGGCAGAGCACCGCAATGATCTGAAGCCAGGAGTCAGGTGCTTCTCCTGGTCTGCCATGTGGGTGCAGGGCCCAAGGACTTGGGCCATCCCCCACTGCACTCCCTGGCCATAACAGAGAGCTGGACTGGAAGAGGGGCACCTGGGACAGAATCCAATGCCATGACTGGGACTAGAACCGGGTGTGCCGGCGCCGCAAGGCGGAGGATTAGCCTATTGAGCCACGACGTTGGCCCTCCAATTTCTTGATGTAGGCACCAATTGCTATAAACGTTCCTCTTAACACTGCTTTTGCTATGTCCCACAAGTTTGGATATGTTGTATTATCTTCAATTTCCCAGAAATTTTTTGATTTCTCTTTTGATTTCTTCAATCACACACTATTCATACAGGGGCATGCCGTTCAGTCTCCAGGTGTGTGCATATGTTCTGGAGGTTCTTGAGTTTTGGATTTTCATCTTCATTCAAATGTGGTCCTAGAAGATGAATAGTATGATTTTTATTTTTTTTTAATTGACTGAGGCTTGCTTTGTGGTCCAGCATGTGGTCTATCCTTGAGAAAGTTACATGCACTGCTGAAAAAATATGTATATTCTATCATTGTGGTGTGAAAAGTTATCTGTTAGGTCTATTTGGTCTATAGCGTTGATTAACTCTGTTGTTTCCTTGCTGGTTTTATGTCTGGTTGATCTGTACTTTACTGAATGTGTGGTATTGATCTTCTCCATTACTACTATATTAGAGTTTATGTCTCCCTTTAGATCCATTAACATTTCTTTTAAATAGCCATACTCCCTGTAATTAGATGAGTATACATTTATAATAGTAGCATCTTCCTGTTGAATTGATCCCTTAATCATTGCATTGTGACCTTCTTTGTCTCTTTTAACAGTTTTTATGCTAAAGTCTGTTTTTTTCTGATATTAGGATGGCTAACGCCAGCTCTTTTTGGTTTCTGTTAGCATGGAATACCTTTTCCGTGCTTTCACTTTCAGTCTATGTGCATCTTTGTTGGTGAGATGTGTTTCTTGTAGGCAGCAAATAAATGGATTTTTTTCTTTAGTTGACGCATCCAGTCTATATGTTTTAACTGGAGAGTTGAGTCCATTTACATTAAGGGTGACTATTGATAAGTAACAATTTCAAATTGCCATATTCCATAAATTTTCCAATTATTTATTTTGGATTTCTTTGTACTGCTACTGATAGAATTTCTGCCTTCACCTTCTTTCATAGTGATGATTATGTTTCTGTATTTCTGTGTGTTCTACATCCTTAAGCATCTTTTGTAAGGCTAGACAAGTGGTGACAACTTCTTTCAATTTCTGTTTGTTATGGAAGGTATTTATTACACCTTCATTCATAAATTAGAGTGTTGCAGGGTACATTATTCTTGGTTGACAGTTTTTTCTCCTAAGACTTAGAATATGTCTTGCCATTTTCTTCTGAGCCTGTAGGTTTTCTGATGAGAAATGAGCTGTGAGTTTAATCAGAGATCATCTGAATGTAATCTGGTGTTTCTTTCCCACACATTTTAGTCTTTTCATGATGTTTTATTGTGGAGAGTATGACCACAATGCGTCATGGGGAAGATCTTTTCTGATCATGTCTGTCAGGAGTTCTACGTGTTTCTTATACTTGGATGTCCCCTTCTTTCTCCAAATTAGTGAAGTTTTCTGTAATTATTACATTAATAATACTTTCTAATCCATTCTTTTTTTCCATACCTTCAGGAACTCCTAAAACCCCTATGTTGGATTGCTTGATAGTATCCCATAAATCTCTGACACTTTTTTTTTAGCTTTCTAATTTCTTCTTTTTTTGATCTGACTGTAAACTTTCCAGGAATTTGTCTTCTAACACTGATATTCTTTCTTCTGCCTCACCAAGTCTGTTCTTCTGGTTTCCCACCATATTTTTTATTTGTTCTGTTAAATTCTTCATTTCCAATATTTCATTTTGATTTTTCTTTAAAATCTCAATTCTGTGGGAAAATGTTTTCATTCATGTCCTGTACAGATTTCTTTAGTTCCTGAATTTGCTTCTGATTACTTCAAAGTGATCCTACAATCAATGTTTTGAATTCCATTTCTTATAATGTGTCAATCTCTCTGTCTTCACAATCTGGTATTGAAGTGTTGTGTTCTTTTGAGGGTGTATTGTTGCCTTCATTATCCTTGTTTCTTGAGTTGCTACATTTATTGTTAGGCATTTGTGGTGATACTTTTTTGTTTCCCTGTGATGGTTTTCTTATTTGAACTATGCCTTTGTGGCTTAGTGGAATGTCCACTCTTTCAGTAAATTCCCCAAGCCATGTGCTGGGTGTGGGCAGGGAGCTCTGTTCAGTGCTCCAGGGTGGGGGGAGTGCAATATTTATGAAGCAAACTTATGGCAAAGAATGTGCTACACTTGACATTTTCTAAATTCTGTTGCTGAACTTTTTCTACCAGTAAAAAAAAAACATAATTTGTAGATAATGAAATAGTTTTGGTGTGATAATAACATATGTCCTTTGTTTTCTGAAACACTATTTACAAGAGCATACCTTGAATCTTTGGCATACAGGTCATAACATTTAGTTACAAATAAATATTTATTTAAAATTGCTGTAAAATAGCACCACATTTATGCAAGATTTCAATAAATATCAGTGAATAAAAACAAAATAAAATGATGCTTAGTTCTTTTCTCTGAAATTTTTAATTTTTATTAATGTGTATATCCTGCTCTTTGTTTCCAACCAATCACTGAGACCATTTTCACTAAAGTAGTTGAATTCAACTACATTCAATGCTTTCAAATGGTTACAAACATCATTTTTGATAAAATAAATTGCTACAATAGCAAATATTAAATTTAAAGTTATAGTAATAATGTAAATGTTTTGCATTTTCCTTTTTTAATCTCAGAATTTTATTCAAAAGAACTTTAAGAAAAAGTTTAATGTATACCCTATTGCACTTTACTTTTTATCCAACCAAGAAATTTGAGTAAAAATGGATAAACCAAACTCAAAGAATAATTCTGCTTTCAAAATAAATAAAAATTCACTATACATTTTGTTAACTCACATCTCAAATTTTAGACAGCATGCCTGATTGTCTTTGAAAGTTTTCTGATAATTCCAAAGAAGTATCTTGTATAGCAAACCTTCATGTCTGAGGACACTAATTTTATATCATATTAATCCTTTTAAAGACATATTTTGAGGTACAGCATTCTGGCATAACAGGTAAAGCCATCGCCTGCAACACCTGCAATCCACATGGATATTGGTGCCAGTCTTGATTGTTCCACTTGTGTTTTAGCTCTCTACTAATGGCCTGGAGAAGGCAGCAGACGATGGCCAAGAATTAGGCCTTGCCCGTGAGGGAGACCTGGATGAAGCTCCTGGCTCCTGGCTTTGATCTGGCCCATCCCTGGCTGTTGCATCTGTTTTGGAGAGTGAATCAGCAGATGGAAGATCATTCCCTCTCTCTCTCTCTGTAACTCTGCCTCACAAATAATTAAAATAAATCTTTTAAAAAGCCATATTTTCCTCAAGACTCTAGATTTTATAATAACACAAGCATATACATAGGGAATGTGGTATAATATGGTGTGCATGTTGATTTAAAATATCCTAGGTTTGAATTCTAGTCCACATTTAGCCTCTGTATTTTTAAACAATTACTCAGCAGAGCTATTTTTCTTCTATTCAAGATAAATGTGAGATTATCTGTGACATATTATAAACATTCACCTTCTTGTGACAAGCTAGTGTTATTTAAAAGTAAACCAGATGTAAGGAATACAAGAAGAATCTAATGTGGGAAATATTATAGCAATTTAAAAGCCTTTTAAAAGAAAGTAAAAGCAAGAGTTTCCATTGGGTACAACAGTGCCAAAATTAGTAAAACCTTTAAACATTATAACAGGGTAAGCGTTTGGCCTAGCCATTAGGCTAAAAGAATGAATGCATTCCATATCAGAGAACGTGCTTTCATCCTTTGCTCCAGCCCCTAAATCTGGCTTTCTGCTAGTGCAGATCCCTGGGAGGACACAGTTATGGCTCAAGTACTTGTGTTCTTCTTGCCCACAGGATAAACCTGAATTGCGTTTCCAAGTATTGGATTCATTGTAAACATTTGAGGAATGAACCAGCATATAGGATCTTTCTGTCTCCCCCACCTTCTGCTTCTCAAATGAAGAAATTGAAATCATAACAGGACAGCATAATTCATATAAATATGAATATTTTTTCTCCAGAAGCCCTTAAGTATCATGATGCTTGCTTAGGGGTCGTCTGTAAAAAACCAATAGGCTGGAGCAACAGTGTGACACACAAATTCTATATTCATATTTATATTTGCATTGTTAGTATATTTTTGTTAAACATTTTGTATATTACAGTTTTTATTGTTAGTAACACATTTTGTTGTTTCTTTTAAATTATTACTTCATAAAGTTGACTGAAAGAAAAAGTAACATAAGTATAGAATTATGCAGTAAAAGTATATGGTGAACCATCCAATTAGTAGGATAGAATAGTGTGTGCATAAGAACTAAGATGGCATTGCAGTGTGTCAATGTTTCCAGTAAATGCAGCAGACAGGTTTGGGATTTGAACTAGGAAATGTAAGTGTGAAACAGAAATGTGGCAAGGATAGGGTAGGATTAGCCATTGGCCAGGTGTTTTCCAATAGAAACAAAGAAGGATTGTCGTTAGGAAAAAAGACAATTAAAGGCATGCTTTGTGTAAGGCACTGGAACTCATCTGGGAGCAATGTGCAGTCAGGAAATGTGAGTTTGGTGTGGAGGGAAGGGACACGGCACATTTTCCAGTAAAATGTGTACAGCCTTCATTTTGCAAAGGGACAGCCTATCCATGCAAACTGCTCAACAGCTGGGTCAACCGTAAGGACTCCGTGTGAAAGAAGAAAACAAATGATATGGTAACATTCTCCAAAATTAATATACGGTTGGTAGGGGAGAAGGGAGAAGGGAGGAAGACTTCAGGAAGAAATGGAGGGGGATAAAACAAAGACTGGCTTCAGGCTGATGTGAGAGCAGGCAGAGACAAGGAAAAACATAAATTGCAAGGGAAAGAAGTGACACACTGCAGACCAACTAGGAGATGGGGCTTGCAGAGAAAAAGAGACAAAAATGTATCAGAGGAGATATGTTTGTGTACAGGGAGGAAAGGACAGGACAGAACCGAAGTGAATGAAAGGAGGAGAAGCCAAGTTAATGAGAGTAATGACATCATGAATTCTACTGGCAGAACACAGACGATAAACAACAACAACAACAAAATGCCCAGTTTTTTTTTTTTTTTTTTTAATAAGTGGAACTTAAGGGGACAAAGGTTAAAGAAAAGAATTTCAAAGGAACTTCCAGGATTCAATCAGTAACTACAGGAATCATCAAAAATGTATGAAATGCATGCTGTAATTAACTCTGTTATAATAAGCCTGGAAACTCAAGAGAAAGGGAGTTAAATTGGCAGAAGTGACCCGGAGCAGGTTAAGATGCAGCCTGTGTCTCATGTGGGAGTACTTGGGTTCAATCCCCAGCTCTAGCTCCTGAGTCCAGTTCCTGCTTGTATACACCCTGGGAAGGTACAATGATGGCTCAAAGTGATGGGGTTCCTGCCAGCTCCCTGGGAGACATGGATTCAGTGACCTGCTCCGGGCTTGGTCCAACCCTGGTCTTTGTGAGTCTTTGAGGAGACGACCGGAGGATAGGAGGTGTCTCTGAGTCTCTTTGACTCTCACACTCTATCTTTCTGCCTCTCCAAGAAATAAATGCATTTTTTTCATTCTAAAGTGACAGTAACATTAACCCAATTAAAAAAAGAGAACTGGGAGAAACAAAGAGGAGTAAGGGGAGGCGGCTTAGGGTGAGGAAAAGGAGGAACCCAACAGTCGGGGTAAACAGGTGTGTTGTGTTTTGCTTTGGGTATTCTGGGCCACAGATTCTTTTCACATTAGTGAGCAGATGGGACTTCAGGATGGCCAAGGTCTCCCTGTCCTCCAGCCTTCCGGGGTTTGTCCTTGCATTCTGGCAATATAGAACACCACACACAGACAAGGTCAGAGACGCCGATTCTGAGTCCTGAGAAGGGCAAATCACGCAGCTCCGAAAAGCGTTTCACTCTGAAACACAAGGATTCAGGAGCAAAATGTGAGAAATGTGTTTAGTTCCAAGGTTTCGAATTTTTTTCCAGTGAAAAATTAGAAGATATACACACACAAAAATATTGGATTTATTTAAACTGTTAGGAATCTGGGGAAATTCACGATTTCATGGATAAATTTTAAACACCATTTATAAAATTTAGCATAATTCTCAGTTTATGCACAAAGCAAATGCAATATAATACCAAATGATCTAACAGTAGTTGGTTATAATGTACTCCAGAAGACTATGTATTGGGACACACGTGCAAAGTATCTAATATTGGATAAGAGCAAGTTGAAGTATACAAAAGAATTCATAATTTGTGCAGAAAAATTGGAATTTTAAACCATAAAGAAAAATGTCACTTTTAGTTAAGATATTATAATAGCTACAACTATTTTCACATAATCATAGAAGTTTGGAAGTCATATAGAGGATTAAAAATCTTCTGATAGAATGGGGAGAAATTGAAAGATTTAAATAGAATACATGGGAAAAAAGGCTTGCTTTATTTTAAAGATGTCAATAGTTATGCAGCCAGGTAAAATATGATATTAGATATAAGAAGAGAAAGAGCCCAGCAGATATTCTGTTTCTGCATTTAGTCCTTGCAGTCCTCGCATGGTTACCTGTTTGCAGATGACTCCAACACTTTATTTTTTAATATTTTTTGAATATTTATTTATTTATTTTAAAGTTAGAGTTAACACAGAGAGAGAAGGAGAGGCAGAGAGAGAGAGAGAAAGAGGTCTTCCATCTGTTGGTTCATTCCCCAGATGGCCGCAATGGCTGGAGCTGGGCCGATGCAAAGCTAGGAGCCAGGAGCTTCTTCCAGGTCTCCCATGAGGGTGCAGGGGCCCAAGCACTTGGGCCATCTTCTACTGCTTTCTCAGGCCATATAAGAGAGCTGGATTGGAAGTGGAGCAGCCAGGACATGTACCGGCACACATATGGCATGCTGGCAATGCAGGCGGAGGCTTTACCCACAATGCCACAGCACAGACCCTCTGTTTTATATTTGATTGCAAAACAGATGAATGATTATGTTTTCAAAATTAAAAAAAAAAACAAGTTTGCTCAAATAAGTCTTGTTTATTTATTATCTGCACCATCTTCTCTATGCCCTCTTACATATACATGTATACAGCCATTTTAATTATTTTAACACTGTTCAGTGCTTTTCTCTGAAACTACAATACAGTGTATATTCGTACCTCTATTTCTCCCTGTCTTAGACAGAAAGTTGCATCCTTTAAATCCTGTTCTCCATCGTTGTTTTGTTCATTCAACAACATGTTTCTCAGATGAATCTACAGTAGTGTGTCACTTAAGTGTGGGACTGTATTCTGAGAATAGTATCATTCTGTGATTTCATTGTTGTGTAACTCTCACATAGGGCACACAGTCACCAAGGTGGTGAAGCTACTGCACATTCTGCTTTGTAGGATGGCCTGCTGCTCCCAGGCTGCACACCTGTATAGCATGTTACCGTGCTGAACAGAGCAAACAACTGTAGCACAATGGTATTTGGATGTCTAAATATTTCTAAACATGAAACGTATAATGGGGGGCTGATGCTGTGGTGTAGCAGGCTAAGCCTCCACCTGTGGCAGCCTATATGGGTGCTGGTTGGTTTCCTGGCTGCTCTTTTGATCCAGCTCTCTGCAGCGGCCTGGGAAAGCAGGGGGAGGTGGCCCAAGTGCATGGGCCCCTGTACCAGCCCCCAGTCAGTCCTCCTAGACAGACTCAAAGTCAGTGGGAATAGATTTTTCTCTTGGGTAAAATCCCTGGATCATATGCATGCACAGTAGACACCAGCCAGGCCAGCGAAAGGGTGAGGTCGGTTAAAGCCATGCCTGCAGCACTGGCAACCTATATGGGTGCAAGTTCAAGTACTGGCTGCTCTACTTCCAATCCAACTCCCTGATAATGTGCCTGGGAAAGCAGCGCAGAAAGTGTCAAGTGCTTGGGCCAATATATCCATGTGAAAGACCCAGATGGGTCCATCCCTGGCCACTGTGGCCATTTGGGGAGTGAACCAGCAAATGGAATACCTTTCTCTCTGTCCTTCCTCCTCTCTGCAGTTCTACCTACGAAATAAATAAAGATATTTATATTACAAAACAAAATTATAATAAAATGTGGTGTAATAGATAAAAAGGTTGCAACTGTGCTTAGCATGAATGGAGCTTGGGAGCCTGGAGGTGGCTCTGTGTGACTCCGTGGTGAGTGAACTCAAAGGCCTAGGAAATTACTGTGCGCACTGTCAGCTTGGTAAATATTGTATAATTAGGCTATGCTAAATTTACCTTAAGAATCCCCCTTCAATAATAAATTGATGTTAGCTGAATGTGGTTTATTTTATTTTATGAAATTAATACTTTTTAAAAATATTTTGATTCTTAATCCCTAGCTTAAAACACAAACATGTTGTGCAGCTATACAATAATATTCTTTGATTTATCTTTGATAACTTTTTCTTATTTTTAATTCTTTTTTAAAATTCTTACATTAAAAACTAAGACACCAATATCCATTGGCCTATCTCTACAGAACAGGGTCATCGCCATCAATGTCGTTATCTTCCAACTCTACATCTTACCCCTCTGGAAAATCTACATGGACCATAACACCCATGGAGCTCTCTTTCCTTGTGACCAGGAGGGTCTCTTTCTGTGATACCCCCTGAAGGATTCTCATGAGGCTCTTGTTAGGGTGTGAGCTCTTCAGTATTGGGCTCCATGTTTTTTTTTTTTATTTTTTTTTTTTTTATTTTTGATAGGCAGAGTGGACAGTGAGAGAGAGAGACAGAGAGAGAAAGGTCTTCCTTTGCCGTTGGTTCACCCTCCAATGGCCGCCGCTGCACTGCTCTGATCCGATGGCAGGAGCCAGGAGCCAGGTGCTTTTCCTGGTCTCCCATGGGGTGCAGGGCCCAAGCACCTGGGCCATCCTCCACTGCACTCCCTGGCCACAGCAGAGAGCTGGCCTGGAAGAGGGGCAACTGGGACAGAATCTGGCACCCCGACCGGGACTAGAACCCGGTGTGCCGGCGCCACAAGGTGGAGGATTAGCCTATTGAGCCACGGCGCTGGCTCAATGTTTTTAAACTCTGCAAGGCACTTGTTAGATTCTGCAAAAGCTTCTGCTGCATCCGTCATTGAGAATTACCTGTGTACCTGCCCACTCTTCTCCTGAAGCTTCCTTTTCTCTTGACTCTGGTTGCTACGCACTCTTAGCCATAGGAATTTTCCAACTCCATTGTAATTTTACACGGCCATTATTGCATCTGTAGTCTGTCATCGATCAAGACCTTTACTATATTTTACATGATATTTCAATGTATCCAACTTTATATATCACATATCATTATTTATATTGCTTATTCAGACAGCATGCAAATAATTGATATTTGATTCCATATCCCCCATTTTTGGCTTTTATAAATAATGTCCTAATTAGCATCACTTTCATTTTACTAATGCATCTATAGAATGTACTTTTCTAAATGGAATTTCTGGATAAAATAATAAACCCATACTCAAATTTATTAGTTATTTTGAAATTCTTCTGAATATAAGTTGAATCATTTTTATTACAAGCATTCACATAAGAGCGCTTACTTCCTCACTGCTTCATCACCTAAGCACATTATAATCAATATCTTGGATTTTTCTCAACCTATGTGAGAGAACCAACATATTCCATTTATATTATATTATTGCAGCCATTGTTGGGGGGGTGAACCAGCAGATGAAAGATCTCTCTCTCTCACTGTCTACCTCTCTCTTTATAACTCTAATTTTCAAGTAAGTAAATGGAATCATTAAAAGAAAAAAAAAAGTATCCATGGAATATGCTTGTTCTCCAGGTAAATGTCTTCTCAACAAGACCTCCAGATTTCTACTTCTCCATCCCCACTTATCTTCTACTATTTTTACCTGAATGCACAATTATTATAAACTCAATACAGCCATGGGAATTTTTTTTTCTTTCCTCAAACCAGTCTGTGCTCCAGATTTGACTATTTCATTCATAATCATCATTATCTTTTAGTCATTCAGAAAAAATCTTCAGAACAGAATGTCATTAAATCTACTCCCTGTCCCTCAAACTCTGTAGGTGGATGAGCTTTGAGTTCTCCTTTGATACACCATTTGCTTTGAAACTTGCTGTCCATTTTCTTTAGCACTAAACTCTTATTTTCTAAAACGTTAGAGCCTGGGAGTCATCTGCTAACCCTACATCTATTTATCAATCTAGTGCTTAATATTCACATTACAGAAATTAATTTTATGATTACTGGTTTCATTTCTTTTTATTTATTGTTCTAAAATGTAAATAGTGATGAACAAATGAATCTATACTTGGGCTTAAACAAGAATCCCTCATTTTGACAATCATGGCTGAGTTCGTAACATTTAACATTCCAAATTTATCACTTATAACCTCACACTGTAAGTTCTTGCCAAACAAGTTGACGCATGCCATAAATATGTCTTGCTGGTGAGACTGTTTCAAGATTGTTCCCTCTCTCTGAAATGTAATTTCTGCCTCTGTCAAACTAAACGGTGCTCTTTCTCCAAAGACCATGGTTGTCAAACATTGAAAGCAATCAGAATTATCTTAATCAGTTTTTAATCATTTATATTTAAAAATAATCAAGATGCCTAATAACAAAGACATATACAATATATGTAATATGATTATGAATCACAGAACTCCTTTTTTATTTTATATATATTTAAAGATTTATCTATTTTTTTGAGTGGTAGAGTTACAGACAGAGAAAGGAGGGACAGAGAGAAACTTCTTCCACCCACTGGTTTATTCTCGAAATGGTGGCAATGGCTGGAGCTGGGTCAATCTGGAGATTTTTCTGGATCTCCCATGGAGGAGCAGAGATCCATGCACTTGCACCATTTTCTACTCTTTCCCAGGCCCTAGAAAAGAGTTGAATATAAAGAGGAGCCGCCAGGACACAAACCAGCATCTACATGGGATGATGGTACAATAGATGGAGGCTTAGCCTGCTATACCACATCATGGGCCCATAATGACCTAAATTTGAAAAATATATCAAGGAGACTATAAAAAAGACATTTACAGTATGTAGAACATTATGAATCACAAGTAAATTAATTTGAAAATAATATAAAAATATGATAGCTGAAAATAATGCAGATATATGATAGTTAAGCAAAAAATAAAATATTTTTACATGTATATTTTATCTTCTTATCTTTTATGCACATGGGTTGCAGACTATGTCCAGGGCATATATGTGGTCCATAATGAAAGCTAAAAACCATGGTGCATCCTCAGCATCTCCTCTATATTGTGCACAGTAGCTTCCAAACTGACTTTTTGCTATTGTAGTGCCTGAAAAACTATAAAAGAAGTTCAACTTAAATAAAACAGAGCATATATTGTGTCCAAAAATTTCTTGAACGACATTTTCAATACGGTTGTCCTATGGTAATAGCTGTGGTGTCTCACATTGGATTGTCTATAAATGGTCACTGTTTGTTCTGTAGACAGTTACAGGAGCTACACCTGTAAGGTGTTGCAATGGAGCTACAAATTGTCGGATGGGGAGGCTGACCCACTGTGTAGTCATGATTGTGGCTCCCACTGTTTCTACAGCAAGTGGTGTAGTAGGGACGCTGCTTTAGAGTTACCAGGCATTAACAAGGGTGCTGGCATCTATACCCCGTGCTAGCCAGCCAGTGGGTGTTGCCAAGCCTTGTGAGGGTGCTTGAGCGGTGATCACAAATTTAGCTTTGAGTTTTCAGCAACCTGTACTCTATGCATGTAAACATTGGACCCTGAAGCAGATATGTGGAGAAAGCACCAGAATACCCACTACATAGCACAATTTTGCATAAGCATGCTAGAAAAACAGTTTGATTTCCCCAGAGGAAAAAAAGTTAAACTCAACCTTTAAAATAAACTGTCTAAGTAATTCATGTGTCAACTCTTTCAAGGTCCCAAATATAGTTTGTGAGTATCAATATTCATGTTAATTATGCAGGATTTTTAAAATCAGGACGACAAGGCAAAATAAGGAATGACATTCATTACATTATTATTGTTATTGTTTGTTTACTCTTTGGAAATAAGTATTATCTGTGACTGAAAATAGACAATTTAGGAGAAAAGAAATCATACTCTATTAAGAGCAAAAATGGTCTATCTATATTTAAATAAAAATGAATTAAGGGACTGTATTTGACATAGCAAGTTATGACGCCTCCTTGGAAGACTGCACTGCACATCATATTGCTGAGGTTCAGGTCCTGGCTCTGTCTTTATTCTGGGTTCCTATCACTATGCATCCAATGAGACAGAAGTGATATCTCATATAGCTAGGTCCTACTCACCGACAGGGGAGACCTGCATTGAGTTCTAGGCTCCTAGCTTTGACCTGGCTCAGCCCAAACCATTGCAGGTATTTAGGGAGAGTGAACCAGTGGATGAGAGATCTCTGTCTATATGTCTTTGTCTCCCTACAACTCAAATAAAATTAATAATAAAAACAATTTCATCACAAATGTTTTGTAATAGAAATAAGCCAATGTTAAAAAAGCATTATTTTAATATTGCTTAATTCATTGGGGAGAATTTTATATGTATGGGGGCTTATACTCATACTACAAAATATTAATCTCTCCTCCATTTTTTCAAGCAAAAATTCCATTTTCCATACTGTTTTCCTAATCTCTAATTTATTTTTCAATTGTTTCTTATTTCTTCCTCTGGTGAGTTAAACTATGTGCCTAAGCATGGAAGATAACTGAAGGATCACAGGATTAGAGTGAACACTACAATGGGCTACCTAGGCATGTTGTGAATCTTCCTCCCTGGAGTCTTTAAAAATAGATACCCATCTGTTTAGAGCACTTTTAATAAAGTACTGTCAGAGTGTAGTACATAATCCTCAAGCTTTGGATTCTCTGAACTCTTCTTTTAAGAAACAAGCCCTTGACAACAGAGCAAATTGAAAAAAGAAAGAATGGAATCTTTGGGCTGTAATTTGTATCTAATTTATTAGTGTACAAAGAGTCATTAGTTTGTTCTAAAACGTTTTTAAGTAGATGTTTATAGGCAAAATATATCTCCCACTAGATTACTTCAGCGTAAAGTAGGTCACCTTCTGGTTTGAATTATGAAGAAAGTATACTTTGATTCTGTTTCCAACGTGGGAATTTTGTATTTTAATTGAACAGTGATTACCAGAATCAAGGACATAACGTTTCTTTGCCAGAAAGAGACAAATCATGGGAAATCAGTTGAGTGTGATAAGTGGCAGCTTAGCTAAAACAGTACCCTCAAAGTCAGTTTTTGTTTTTTTCCCCCTTAACACTGTGTCTTCAGCCAGTCTATTCTGGATACCCCAGTTTATATCTTTATTGTGTCAAGCCAGTCACTGGGACTAGTGTTGAGGTAGAAGCTGCAGTCACTGGAAATGCCGTGACTGCTTGCTGCCTGGCAGTTACTGTGATGTTGGCATTTTCAAAATCAGCATCAGAGTAAATTTCACATCAGCTTTCCAGTGGATTTGTAGTTGTGTAAGTGTGTCTGTGCTGCCTGTTTGTTGTTTCAATCTAGAATTAGGTTATGGTACATTTTTCCACAGACAATATTTTCCACTTTCAAGAGAAAAGAAAAATATTGCATAAGTCACTCTAGTCAAAAGGCAATCGTGAATTTTAAATGCAAACAAGGGACTTAGAGGCTTTCAGTCTCCTAAGATTGCTGATATAACCCATGATAATCACAAACATGCTAACTTCATTCTACATTTTCCTTATAAATCCATTCATATAAACCTAAATGCAAAGGAAAAAAATAAAATGACTGTTGTACTATACACTTTTAGAAAGCCTTAATCTATATTAAGTTATATCTACTTAGTTTTATTAGCAAAAATGTCTATCTAGTCACCACTTTTATTAGTGTATTTGGTCGGCATATTGCTCTTTATTGATCCAAATTACAATATATTTGCATTAGATTTGAGGATAACCGATTGCAAGCTGATGAGGAGCACGTGATGATACAAAGCATGTGGATTTCAGTGCTCTAACCTTATGAACACTTGCACATGTTCAGGAAAGCCCACTGGATAAAATTTATGTATTGCTAATGATTTTTATTGGCCCCTTGGCCCAAAGTAGTGGCAAGCTGCCCAAGAATCTGAAGGAATCCTGCTTTCGGTTAGTAGTCAGAAAGCAATGAGTAATAAAATTCAGAGACGCATGGTGAAAGCTAAAATACATTTATCCAGGTACAACAAGTCCAGCCAACCTTATGATTATGATTTCTTTGGCCTTTTTTTCCCTTTGAGGTTACAGCATTTGTTTCATCAGAGCATAGTCGTTGAGGAACTATTTTTATAAAGTTTTGGAAAGTGCTGCATTATCCATTTGTGTGTTATTTGTTTATGTTGTGTGTCTGCACAATGTCATGAAATGCCTAATATGATCCACAGCTTTCTTTTTCATGCTGAATAAATGATCTCTTACACTCCTTGTGGAATTTTAGGCAAATCATTTGGCTTATATTAAAAGCAGGCATTTGGGTAATCCAAGTTTTAGACAAGCATAATTGTACATATGATCTGTGTCTTTGTAAGGAAAAGGCAAATTTCCTGATGAATTGCATTCATTCAGCCACAAAAAAAGAGATGATAGAGTAAAAGGCAGCACGTGAGCTTTTTTCCACTCTGCTTATTTGTACTTTACATTACTAATTAAAAACGTAGTTTCTTTGTGATTATGTCAATTACACAAAAATATATTGAATCAGGAACAAAAGCAGCCATTGTGACTAAGTACAGGAAGCCATGTTTAGATACAGAAGGGTAAAGCAGAAGGTGAATCTCGGGAGGTAAGGAGAGCCTACTGGATTGTAGAGAAGCATGAGGATCCAGAGAGGGCTCCCTTTCTACCCAGAGCAAACATAAGGCTCCCAATTATTAAATTTCACCTAAGTCACGATAGTTCAAAAAAAGCACAACTGAGCCTGTGTCTGATTGTCATAGGATGACCCCTAAACAATCAGGATATTTTAATAACAAGGTCAGCTCCAACAACCCCCGGCACCATGGTGGTGGAAATCCTCTTTCAATATGATCTCATAGAGAGTTAAGATTATCCCAATGAGTATAAGGGGTTGGGCCAGCTGAATTAAATTATCAACACACACACACACACACACACACACATATATATATAAAATCCCTTAGGCTAATGCAGGGAGAGATTGGCAGTTGTGCTCTTGGGTGACGTTTGTGAACACATTCTTCATGTATTACTTCAGGGAAAACCTTCACCACCGGCATGCCCTACCTAAGACACATGTGTCACATGTTTGTCCAACATGTTCATTATTTGCAACTTAATATGCCATAATCTTCTAACAATTACTGAAGCAAAGTGAGCAATCAAATAATAATGACAATTAGCAAATCTGATGGAACTCAACAAAATAATACTAAATGTCTATTTGGCAAAAGAGTCATAACTCTTAAAATCAGACTATATGGGTCAAGTGGCAGAGCAAAGGCATCCCCAAGGGAGAGCTATTGCACATACGGCGGCGAAAGCCCTTGGTAAGCAGGTAAGGATAAGTTCACAGGAAATAAAAGTGAGTATTAAAAAATGAAACATGCAAAATAAGGATGATAAAGCAGCAAACATGATCGTCATAAATTCCCAGAATTCAGATGAATGTGCAGAAAATTTAATAAGCACAGCCATTATCAAAATGCTGAGAGTAAGCAGAGCAGCAGAGCAGCAGTGTAGGCTCAGGTGTAAGATCCTTTGTGGAGGAGGAGAGAGTACTGCTGGTTCACAGAAGCAGTTACAGGTGCAAGCTGAGAAGACTGACCTCTAAACAGATACACAGAAAAGACCTACTGAGAGGGCACTGAGCAGACCCAAGGTGGAGTAACACCTAACAGAGAAAGTTCCAATAGTCACTATGAAAACCCTGAAGTTACAAAGACCTATCTTTAAGAATGAAAAAACAGTCAGCAGGTGTAAACATGAGCTCTTGGTGGCCAGAACAGCTGCACACAAGGACTGGAAAAAGGGAGGAGGTGAGAGAGGAAGGGAAAGTATGTTCTCAAAAGGTAGTGTTCCAATTATCTCTCATTAATACAGTGTTCCCTTTACAATGAACAAACTTCAAATAATCCATGGGGATGAGTTTTCATGAAAAGTAGTACAACAGATTAACAAGTTCAGTAAACAGAGGGTTAGGGTAGGGATCCCTGGCTCTGTCACCACAATGCTGTACAAATCTCAGAACAATATACATGCATTGAGAAGTCTTTTTTCATTTCACGAAATGGAGATAATCATACACTTGGCCTATCTAGCTCTATGGCACCATGTGAAATTCCTAGCATTAACTAAGTTAATCTATAAATCCTTGGGATTATTGGCAGGCAGGTGTCTGTCTTCATTTTCTCTATGTGTATGTCTGTGTCAAATTTCTTCACTTAATAAGGACATGAGTTGTACGCGTTAGAGGCGCACTTTATTTCAACATGATCTCTTCTTAACTAATTACCTAGGAAAAATTCTGTTATCCTTGCTACATGAAATAAAGGACATTCAGATAAATTTGGGTATAAGAGAAAGAGCAAATACACACAGAGTGCCCCACCATTTAACAATGGAGATTCCTTGTGGCAGTGCATCAGTGGGCATTTGTCTGTTTTGTGTGACTATCATAGGGTCTACTTAACTAAGCCTGTCCCTCTCAGTTTGTTAGTCTTTCAAATTAAAAGATAAAAATGAATAAATAACAAATTGTAGAAATTAACATGTGCCATGCAACTATTTATGAAATGTATGCAATTCATGGGAGGAAACTTCTACATTTTATTCTTTATATAAAAAATTCAGCCCATTGGAAACATGAATGTTACTGCAAATGAACACAGATCAAAAAATTTTAGAAGTGAGAGAGTATGTATAGGCCCCTGATATCCTGCTATGATGTTCAGAAATGCCTGATACATACAAGTCCTCTAACTAAATGGAATATTTTTACATAATAAAATAAGCTGAAAGATGATACAAAATTCATCTGCTGAGCCCTCCAAAAGTAGATCATTTTCTCCTGCTACGGACTCCTTACCCACTTCTCAAAATATAGTGTGTCACATTTGACACTTACATTGTTTTAAAATCTCCATATGTCTTTTAAAATTTTAAATAAACCTTGATCCTTCTGAAATTTTTAAGTTTTTTTTTTTTTTTTTGAAATGCAGAGAGTGAATTTTCTACTTGCTTGATCACCCCCCCCACCCCAAATCCTCACTCCAGCTGGGTCAGGGTCTGGCCAAATCCTGAAGCCCAGGACTCAGCCCTAGTGGCCCACCCATGTTGGTGGCACAAATTCAACTACTTGAGTCATCACCTGCTGTCTCACAGGGTACAGATTAGCATGAAGCTAAAATCAGGAGCAGAACTGATAACTTGAACACAGGCATTCAAATATGGGATTTGGGTGTCCCACGAGGTTTGATAACTGGCACACCAAATACCCATTTCTTCCATGCTCTCTTTAATGCTGTGTTGCCAGCCACATTGTAAACTCCTTAATGAAGTTGGTATTTATTTTGTCTTTTCAACATCTCTCTCAGGTATCAGACATGAAACAAAGACTACATGTTTGTGTGTAACATATGTCAATAAATTCATTAAGGGAAACAGTAGTTTGTGTACACTGACATTGTATATTGAACATGCAAAGGTTATATTAAATATCACAAGTTAACTAACAACCAGTACTACATATTAAAAAACTTTTTGGAGGCAAGCCTGCTGACTAAATGACAAAATCACTCCAAGTTATGTAGCAGGCTTGTCTGTGATAACAAGTTCATGGAGGCAGCCTCTGAGGGAATTCAACCTTAAGTAAGGGCCAGGTTTCCCAGGCCTCTGAGGCACGCTGCTCTCCTCCCTATGCTTGGTGATATAGATCCATCTTCAGGAACAGGACAGCTATGCAGAAGCTGATGTGGCTGCACTGATGGAGACAGAGGTATGAGAGATAAAAGTCAGGGGGTGTTAGCCCAAAACAGAGCCAACATTTAGCAGTGCAATATTTCCTAAAGTCACAGGGTTTGTCCAGAATAGGCAGAGTAAGAAGTAATGAGAAAGAAGTGCTGGCATTGTGGCATAGCAGGTAAGGATGCCACCAGTGACCCCAGCATTTCATATGAGCGCTGGTTCAAGTCCCAGCTGCTCTGCTTCGATCTAGCTCCCTGCTAATGTGCCTGGGAAAGCAGCTTAAGGTGGCCCAAGTGCTTGGATCCTTGACACCCACTGGGAGACCTGGAAGAAGTTCTTGGTTCCTGGCTTTAGACTAACCCATCTCTGGCTATTGTGGCCATATGGGGAATGAGCCAGTGGATAGAAGATTCTCTATTTCTCTCTCTCTCTCTCTCTCTCTCTCTCTCTCTCTCTCTCTCCACACACACACATACACACACACACACATCCCTTTGCCTTTCAAATAAATATGTAAATCTTTAAAAAAGAAGAAGAAGCAGCAGCGAGTGGCCAAAACTGCATGCATAGGTTTGAGTTCTTGAGTTCAGAAGTTGTCTCCACTTGGGAGTGCAGGTAAAATGGTTTATTTGCAAAGATTAGAACCAGGGTGAAGAGCAACCCCAGGCTCAAGTTCAGAGACAAATATACACAGTGATTTTGTATCTCGCACTTGTTTCTTCCTCAGTGGATCGTTGTCTTTATGATGGTAAAAGAAAAGGGAAAACCTAAATATCTGTCACAGGCATAGTTACACACATACACATGCAAGCATTCACACTTATGTGTTCAAATGGCTACAGATACATATATTTCAGTTTCACATCAAGAAGTATTTACTTTTTTAAAATGCTCAGAATTTGCTGTTTGTTGACACACATCATCAATCCATCATCATTTCTATCCTCCTCATCTCTATCAGCAATGCACCGTGATCAAACTTTTTGGCTACCTCCAATGAAATGCCATCTTCGAATGCAGGACAAAATAACGTCCCATAATTTACACAATCAATGACTGAAAACAAGCAAAAAACACATATGAACATTGGTGATGCTTCATATTGTTGTACAAAGTTTTTTACTTTCTGGGTGATCACAGTTTCACAGCCAAGACCAATCACTGACTAGTATTAGCAATACATAATATGACTAAAAAACACATCAGAAATATAGCAATAGTTCTTAAACCCGTAAAAGCAATATACAACCTTTGTCTTAGACAGAAATATTGCATTTATAAGAAGCTGATATGATGATATGATCTTACATGGGGACAAAGAACAAACAGGAAAAAGAAGAAAGGCCACATAGTGATTTCAGCATCATTTCGCACTTTTTATCTTTTTATTTTTATTATTTATTTTGACAGGAAGAGTTAGAGAGTGAGAGAGAGAGACAGAGAGAAAGGTCTTCCTTTCCATTGGTTCATCCCCACAATGGCCACTACAGTCTGAGTGCTGCACCCATCCGAACCAGGAGCCAGGTGCTTCCTCCTGGTCTCCCATGCGGGTGCAGGGCCCAAGCGGGTCACAGCAGAAAGCTGGACTGGAAGAGGAGTAACCAGGACAGAATCCGGTGCCCCAACTGGGACTAGAACCCTGGGTGCCAGTGCCGCAGACTGAGGATTAGCTAAGTGAGCTGCGGCGCTGCCCGGCACTTTTTATCTTGTAGTAAGCATTCCAATGTACTTTGCGTGCTGTATCTCGGGAAAGAATTTAAATGTAGCTGTGAAACAGGTACAGCTTCACAGACTTTTTCACTTTTGCTGTTGCATCCCCAGCAATACATACTGAAAATTATTAGCATGTTTCTCCCTGCCCTTTATTAAGCATTTATGACAAATTTAAAAAATCATATAACGTTTCATTTAACATTTTCTGCAAAGTGTATTAATATGACTTTATATGTGGGAACAGTGTGGTACAGAGTTACAGCTATTTAGATTTTAACTCAACAGAAGCAGAAGGGCAGAACAGTTCTATTTTCCAAGCCAAATCACAGCACAATTCCAATAGAAGGATCATTACATTCATAACTAGATCACAGAATGTGATATTGTGCACCAGTATTTCTGTCCTTCCATCAACTAGTCAGTACCCTAAGTCAAAGGACGGTCATATCTTGCAATGATCTCTTACTCTACTGAACTGATCAGCTTAAAGATTTCATTTTTATCAGAGCCACAGGCAGCAGATTTTCCACCAGACTTCCATCCAGTACGTAAGTACTAGCATTGCACAGATAAAACTGTTAAATGGTGGCAACTCCACATTGAACAAAGAGTGGGGGGGATAGAATCCTGACCTTTCTGCAAGTTTTACTAAAAGAATATTCTGCAGCTATTTAGAATGGTTTGTAGTAGGCACATATTAAAGATGTTATTGCATTTTTCACAAGAGGTAGGATTTGCCCTGGAAGACGTGCCAAGATTTCTGTAGTCTGGATGTAAACCAAGAATCTGGCATATCCCTGTGGGGTACTAGTCACCTTATAAAATAAAATTTATGTATTTATTTAATTATGCCATATGATGCCCCTTCAAATTCATGGCCAGAGTTCAATTCAACTAAATTTCTTTGTGATGAGTGTACCTCTCAGACTGAATGAAATAATTTACCGATTTGCCAATAATAAGTGAATTGAAAATCAATTAAATGTATATTTGCATACTGATCTTGTGCTACTGATAGTCAACTGGATGCCAGTAATAAAGCATTTCTAGATTTAATCAATACTTCTCTTTGGTTATTATTTACTGAAGAAAGCATTGATAGAGCTTAATCAATAATGTGAAACACTACTTATATGGAGAATAATAGCTAACTACTTTTATTGTTACAGATATGGAACTAATGGAGGAGAAGCACATACAATGACATCCACTTCCTTTGAAATGTTGAGTAGCAGACATAATTGTGACCTCCCAGGTTAGTGATCACATCCAGAGGACTGTTCATGGGGACTATCAGCAGTAGGCTATTTATGCAGTAAGCATAATTCATACACACTATATATTTATACATGGGCATAGATTTCAAAATTATTTGCACCAAGATATCCTCATAAATGTATATAGATATATACATGTGTTCATACAAAGAAACCCTAAAAAACAAAAGACTGTTTCTGTTGATATTGGGGATTCTTTTACTTTTTTCCTGCCATCTTTAAACAGTACAGATTATTTTCTATGATCACGAATTTCATATTTTTGTACATCCTATGCACTTGGCTACAGTGGTGACAGTCACTTAATATTTTTAAAGATTATTTATTTATTTGAGAGGTAGAGTTACAGACAGTGAGAGAGAGAATCAGAGAGAAAGGTCTTCCTTCCGTTGGTTCAGTCCCGAAATGGCCGCAACAGCCGGAGCTGTGCTGATCTGAAGTCAGGAGCCAGGAACTTCTTTCTGGTCTCCCATGCTGGTGCAGGGGCCCAAGTACTTGGGCCATCTACTACTGCTTTCCCAGGCCACAGCAGAGAGTTGGAATGGAAGAGGAGCAACCCGGGACTAGAACTGGAGCCCATATGGGATGCCAGTGCCGCAGGCGGAGGATTAACCTGGTGCACCATGGTGCTGGCCCCAATAGTCACTTAATTTTAGGACTGAAATTGGTGTCCTCCCTTAATAGAAGCTAGGCTTTCTGATGGCTCTCTCTTGGACATTTAATGTTAATGTGATGAATCAAAACTTTCATCTTTCCTACTTGACCCCTCCACTTTGATGGGACTTTGGGGTTAGATTTTGCTCTGTCTACAAAAAGTATACAGATAATTTAGGTGGCATCAGAATTAAGGACTGGTTATAGCCAGAAGAATATAATTTTTTCACTATGGGAAGCTCCCTAATTGCTCCACAGCTGAAAGAAATACATGAGTGGTCAGATGTGCCTATGACTTGTGTGGAGATCCTGTGTGTCACACTAGTGGGAGGATCTCAGCACTGGGCTTTCCCAGTTACTAAGGTGACAGAGGGGTAACTTCTGAAAGACAAGGAAACCTCAGTGTTCTCCTCCCACCTACTCGCCTTCTTCTGCGTCATTCTTGTGCTCCTAAGCAAAAATAAACTTAATATTGGTCATTACTTAGCAGAATACATTAATGGGAAATTTAAGGATACATTTCGTTCCTGCAATCATAAAACAGAAAGATTGAATTTCCATGGAGGTGTCATGATGAGAGGGCCAGGAAATGGCATATTAAGGAAACTGAGGACAATGTCGGAATATCTATGGTTACACAACATCTCTGTCATCCTACAACTTAAAGAAACTTACGCAATGCTACTGTGGCATTGGTTGTTTCTAAGGTAAGTTCTCCACTCCATCCCTGAATTGTCATGGTGTGCTCTAAATTGGAAGAGGAAGTGGAATGGCCAGATAACAGTTATAAAACAGCTGACTAAATGTAGAGCTCTTTGGGGGAATAAGCGAGCTCCATCCTCTGTTGAAAATCCTCCACTACCAGATGAATCTCAGCAAAGAAGCTGGAGGGATGTGAGTCAATCACAGTGGGTGGTATGCACTAGAGCAAAATTCATGTGGATTTCAAAGGATGATTGATACCACAATTACATGCAGGGAAAAGTCACATTAGAGATTGGGTGTATGAGAAAAATACATGACACAAACTGCAAAATTGTCATCACGTAAAACTGCTTAGGTGAACTTTCAACTATGTAAATATTTTTACAATCAACAATCAAAAGATGGTGGATTTTATGGCATAAGGGTTCTCACCAGTTACTAAAATAATACTATTTATTAATTTTGGGAGTTTGACTTCTTTTTTAATGCTTCATTTATTTATTTGAAAGGCTGAGTGAGAGGAGAGAGAGCAAGAGAAAGAAAGAAAGGAAGAAAGGAAGAAAGGAAGGAAGGAAGGAAGGAAGGAAGGAAGGAAGGAAGGAAGGAAAAAGAAGAGACAGAAAGAGATTCTGCATCCATGTGTTCACTCACCAGGTATCTTCAACTCCTGGCAGGGCCATACCAGGCTGCAGCCAGGAGCTGGGAACGCCATCAGGGCTCTCAGGTATGAGATGACACTTTGAGCACTTGGGTCATCATCTACTACATTTGTGGGTGTGTTACTGAGGAACTAGATCAGAAAGAGCAGCCAGGACATGAAATAGGGCTTCTACAGGGAATGCCAGCATCAAAAGCAGCAGCTTAACCAGCTGCACCACAAAACTAGACACCAGGGAGTGTTATTCCTAAAGGCACTTAACATAAAATACGTATTTTTTTAAAAAAATACTCATTTTTCTCATTCTCATTTTATTTAAACTATTTTTCTTTTGAATTGTAAACATACATAAGAATTGTACATATGTATAGGGTATTATGTGATGTTTTGGTCCATGTCTACATTGTGCCATGTCCAATCAGGATAAACATATCCATCTCTTCAAGAATTTAATATTTCTTTATAATGGAAACATCCAGCATCCTATCTTCTCTTTTACTTGTTTTTTTCATAGCAAAATATACTGTAATTAACCATATCAGGGTCACCACCATGTGCAATATATTCCAAGATTTCTTACTCCTGTCTGGCTATAACTTAGAACCTGCTACACAATCATTCCCTGTTGACATAGAAATTCTAATAAGATTGATTTCTTTTTAAACTAAATTGTCATTGGGGAAGCCTGAATCATTTTTATTTTGTTTTCTCTTTAGAGATTCTTGGCCACAGTTTCCAATACAGGTTTGACAGACTGAAAAACGGGGATGGCAGGTCTCTGGTTTAGATTAGAATCAACAAATTACGACTGGAATACAGGTAAATTGGCTCATTTACATATTACGTCTGACTGTTTTTGAGTAGCTACAGCACAGAACACGTTACCCTCAAAGTCCTAAATACTTACTCTCTGGACCTTTCCAAAAAATGCTTGCCAAATCCTACCAGGCTTCCCCAACTCAAGAAATAGTCCCTCGTGTCCCTTCTGAAGCCAATTCCTGGCCCAGTGATGGGAAATGGCACAAGACACAGCATGCATTCAATGGATAAGTTGTATTGCTCAACTTCATATGCCAAAACCAACTTGTTAAATTTTATTTTGCCCTCATGTATAGCATTTTATTAATAGACCACTCCAGAATGTTCATATTAAACGGAATGATACAAGATGTATTTTATGTTTTTAGCACTTCCATCTTTTCAGTATCATACGGACCTTCAGATATCCCTCCATATACATATATGTATTTAGCTACAAGGGGTTAAAGGTGTTCTTGCCCCCATCCCACCACTGTGCCACTCTATACATCATAAGTATTGAGCTTTCTGGTAGTTTCAACTGCATGGGTAAAATTCTGTTGTTTTTGCCCCTGTGGTTGGAACATTATATACAGAAAAAGGCAAATATCTGCATGCCAAAACTATAACTACCAGAGGAGTTTCTACCAGAAGACATAAAATTAAAGAATTCCATCCTAAGTCAATTGAAATAAATGACTTGAATTAGGAAAGACACTTAATCCACGTCAAGGCAGACACAAATATAGCCCTTGGAATTAAGATTTTCTTCAGTGTTTATTTTCTGATAGAAAATTTAGGAATTGGATGAAGCATGTGTTGTTTAAGAGACATGAATGGCACATGAATTATAACTTCCTGTCTTCTATCCTATACTCAGCAGGAATGGTTTTTGTAATTTTACTGTGAGTAGAACTAAATGCACACTATTTTGAGATGTGTATACAGTTTTAGGCAGCATAATAGATGCCCTAATATTCTTGAATTTCAAGACAGCATAATTAGCCATGAGCAATGATGGCAAGGAATTTTTGTTATAAGGTGTCCTCAAAATTGTAACTATTGCCACCAGAATAAATTGTAGTGCAGTAGTAACTGATTCTCCAACATAATGAGCATGTACTTATGGCTTGGTAAATGCACTCAAATTTGCCCAAAATTCCTTTCCTGAGAAATGAGGGAAATAACCTTGAGTTACTTTCTGCCATGCTTCTCTCCTCTTGCACAGATGAAAATATCCATGCTAAAACAAATAGATCCAGTGTGCAAGCAGGAGTCTTGGTGGCAGCCTGCCTGTGTACCAGGCAGACAGTCATTGTGTCTTCAAGAAAAGAGGCTATCAATTGAGTGGGATCATAATGGAGTGTGAATGGTGCCGCTGTCCTCCTTGGGTTGAGAAAGGCAGGGGACTTGCAGGTGAAAAGTATAGTCAGGGACAGGAAGATATGTCAAAGTGCAAGATTTTGGTGTGAGGACAGCCACAGGAAGTGAGAAGCATGTCTGCTGGAATCATCAAGAGTGTTACTATAGCATAGGAAGTAGGTACATATGATCACCCTTCCTTCAGTCCATTGCAGATTCCCCAGTGTGATAGATCTTTCTTGTCTCATCCTTTTGTATAAGCTGGCCCTGTGGCTTAAAAATTCCTTCGCTAAACAGTACAAGAGCCATAAGAGGAATGCTCTTTTGTGTAGAACTGACCAACACTTAACTGGAGCAATGGAAGCAAGGTTTGCCACCAACAGGACCAGAGAGGGACTCCTGAATATTTCCCACAAACCCATTTTTCTGACAGGTTTCCACGTTAGTCAATGGTGATCTAATTCTTCCTATTCCCCATGCATAAACTGGAGGTCATCCTTGACTCTACTTTTATCTCAAACTCACACTCTTTCTTTTTTTTTTCCACAAGGGGAAGGATCTATGGCATCATTCCATATCTAGAACAATTATAATCCTTTTCTGCCATTAAATAGGTTGCATATATAACACATTTGGCATGAGGCACATATGAAGCACTATGTAAGTGTTTGCTATTATTGGGCTACTAAACTAATAACAAACAAACAAAAAACCAGGTAGCTGTTTTTTCTTTCTAAATGTTACATATGTTTATCTTGTTCATTTAGCTTTTCCAATACATCCAGCTTCTGACTAATTAGTGAAACACCAATAACAGTCGCCCTCATCTCTGGAGAGAGCCCTCTAACAGGTGTCCCTGCTGGTCCCCTTCACACATGAAAAATTCCATTCCTTACTCTAGTGTGTATTTAATAAACTTAGATGGCATCCCCTTTCCCAGAGCTCTCTAAGACCTCCCCATTAAACTCCATACAAGCTGAAAGGTTTTTAAAATTATATATTAATTTTAATTGACAGATAAAAGTTATTGTATTTACCACAAACATCATAATGCTTTGAAATATGTAGCTGCTGTTCATTGACTTATTCTAGCTAATTAACTTGTATTACCTCATGTATCATTTTTGTGATGAGAAAAATTTGCATCACTCTCTTTGCATTTTTCAATAATACAATACATTATTAAGTATGGTCACCATATCATACAATAGATCCATTGAAATTATTCTTCCTATCTAAATAAAACTTGGCAGACTTTGACCAACATCTCCACCATTACACCAACAGTCACCCAAGCCCAGGTAACTACTATTCTATTTGCATGGGATCAATCAAACTGTTTTAATGGTGAGGGAGATAAGTACACTTCCCCTTCTATTGGTGCCTGTATAGGTCATTTATTTTCCACTACTCACCTTATCCAATACTGTGTCACAGGTGCAGTGGAATTTGTCTTTTCTCTAAACGTTGACACAGCAGACAACTTCTACTGGGCTGTCCACAGCTGCTATTTTCCCTGACTAGAACGCTTCCTCCCCACCGGCTGCCTCACACACAGGGATGTGGGGCTTAGATACTCAGCTTCTTTAAAACTTTGCCTGAATGTCCCTGTGCCAGTCAGTGTTCCATTAGAGGAAGTGGTGCATAATATTGCGGGGATGAGGAATCCTGCAGGAGACGCTGGCACTCTGGTGTGAGCTGACAGCCAATCCATGACTGGAATTATGTCCTCCAAAAACCTCAGCTCTGCTCCTCAGGTTCTCAGAACCACATGCATTACCCAGGGTAGTCGCTTTTCATGAAGGTAACCTGGTTATAGACCTTAGCTAAATCTACAGAACACTCTCACTGCAACACTTGGATTAATATTGTAGTAACTGGAACCATAACTTCTCCAACTGGATACATACTACTGACTGTCGCAACCTCCTTCTTAATCACATCTCCTTTAACATTCCTGGATGCCTCAGCAACAAGACCCTTTTCCAAGCCCACCTTAACTATTCCTACACCTTTTTTGGGCAACAGGAATTCCATAGAATTATGCCTTCTAACAATCTATAAATGTTCCATGAATAGTAATCAGATATATCTTCTGGATAAATTAAAATATATATTAAATGCATTAAAATAATCCATTAATGGCATTCTATAATTGCAATACCATATTCAAATTTCATTGCATATTTAATTTTTATACCATATATTTTAAAGTTAGAATTACATTCAATGAATTTTTAAAATTATTGCTTATCAAACTTCATCCATTGCATTTGGTTCTTATGTCTACTTATTCTCTAATATAGACCAAAACCCTGTCTGTTTTTCTTTCATTTTATTACTCTAAACAGCAACTTTACTGTTCTATAGAATATAAAAAATGCATTTATATGAAACCAGGATTTCACTAAATTTATTCCTGTGTCTCCTGTATTTCTTATAAATTGAAAATGAAATGTAGATGTTTTAGAAAGGATAGCTGATAGTTACGCTTTTAATCTTTCATATTGTTCTGTGTTGGATGTGATGTAATCCCACAGTGCTTCCTGACTAGTTATATCAGGTTTGAATAGGTATATTTTGACAACTATTGTAATTCCCATTTCAAATGCCAGGCTGTCTAGGTTTAGAAAATATGTATGTTGTGCTTTGTGGCTGTACCTATGCAGCTATTGTTTAACATGCACACTGGAGACAATGGATGAATTGAGTTGCTTTCTTGAAAAAGAAAAAAAAAAATTCAAGAGTCTTTGAAGACTTGATTTGATGTTAAGGCCAGCTTTTATCTTAAGATAGGGAATGTAGGACAGAAAACATAAATTGAAAATAAAGTCTTCTACAGTCTCACTAACAATGAATAGACTAATCTGAATGTATGATTTGACAAAGATTGAGTATGCTTGTTTACAATTAATTTTACCTACCAGATTTTTACCAAAGAACTGTCCATACTACAGCTATCTTGTCTATAATTTTTTTAAAGAATGTGCAAATTTACAAAGCAAAGCCTAGGTGATTTTTTCACATGATAAAATATAAATAGCATTTGCAATACCTTAGCACTCTATCTGGATAGACATATTTTCCATGTTTCATCATAGGTATGTAGATATATGTGTTATGTTTGAAGTTGAGAAAAAGTGTCCTTAAATATTCAAAGTGTGATAGGAGTATTTCATCTTTTGAATAAGAAAATGTTGAGAATGAGAATTTTAATAGAAATATGTCAGTCACCAGTTTACTTTAAAGCTTGTTTTTGAAACTTGACATGTAAATTTATTGTTTAGATGCCACATTTTGCTCTGTTGTTAGTGGTCATATGAAAGTCTGGCTGTTTGAATGGTATAGACACAACTTGCATCTTCTCCCATTTCTTCCATAACTACACGTGTAGCATCTTTTCTAAGCTGTATGCCAAACCAAGTGTAGAACTGACCATACAGTTCTCTGTGCTTTTTTCTAGCGAGAGCTAGAATGTGTCCTATAACTTATTTTTGAGTACTTCATTCAGTCTTGTTGATGTTTTGTGTTCAAACAGAATATAATCTCCCACCTGTCTTCTTAACCTTGGCTTCCTCCCTTGAAGAAAACTATTCCTTTGAAGTTCACAATCAGTTTAAATTCTGGAATTGATTATAGTGAATGGGAAGTGTTGGAAGCCCGGAAGGTTTGGGGGTGTGGTACCTGCATGTAGGTCTGTTGTGCCTCTGAGGCTGGAGGTTCTGGTTGTAGATGTGGTTTTTGTAATTCTTGTTGACGTTTCCAACCATACTAGTTAAAGAGTGAGCTAGCAAGGAGGACAAAGACATGCAGAGAAACAATTATGAAGGAGGACACTGGCACTGACAGATGCAGGGAAGGTGTTTCAGGGAACAAAAATTTTTCACGGATTTTGACAAAATGTGATAGAAGTAGCCTCTAGGATTAGCTCTTGATTTCAGAAGCTCTGGATACTTCAACGTGTCTTCCTTCAAAGCTACAGCTTAGAAACTGCAAGGTTTTGCTTACATCTATTATAATAGTTTGAGTAGAGTTTAATAGTCAGCAAACATTTTGGTAGCTAAAACTGATGTTTGAATTGATGTCAATGGTTGGCAGTCTTGGCTGCCTCTTACACAATGGAATCTAATACCTAATTTTTCTCCACTAGGAATCTTAATTTGGGGATCACATCAGTTGTGTCAATGAGGTTAAAATTCTGTGGTCAGATTGAAATTTAAGTCTAATCTTCCATAACCAAGATTTTTTTTTAACCAGAAAGTTAATTCCTATCTCTCCAATACATGCAAATCTCAATATTAAAATATTGGAAAATGTTATGCAATTATATATTATGTAATTTATCAATATTAATGTAAAAAGTTCTTAACATTTCAGAGTATGACCAAATTTCTAAACTTTTTCAATTGTGATGGTGTTTTTATGTATACACTTAATTTTCTTTTTTATAAAGAAAAACCTCATATTAATGTATTGAAATAAAATGTAAAATATAGTAAAAATACTTAAAACATTTCAAGAGCTATTAATTCATGATTTTGGCAATCAGTGAGAAGATGAGAAATGAATTTTACTCTAAAATTAAAAGCTGTGTGTTCTCAAATTCAAAGTGCTTTTTACTCCTTGAGATTAGAATTTGTGACAAAATGATAAAATATCAGGGCTGGTGCTGTGACGCAGCGGGTTAAAGCACTTGCCTAATGCTCCGGCATCCCACATGGGCACCAGTTCTAGTCCCGGCTGCTCCTCTTCCCATCCAGCTCTCTGCTACGGCCTGGGATAGCAGTAGAAGATGGTCCAAGTCCTTGGATCCCTGCACCCACGTGGGAGACCCAGAAGAAGCTCCTGGCTCCTGGCTTCGGATCGGCACAGCTCCAGCCATTGAGGCCATCTGGGGAGTGAACCAGTGGATGCAAGACCTCTCTCTGTAATTCTGTCTTTCAAATAAATAAAATAAATCTTAAAATAATGTTAAAATAGTGCATGTAATGGAAGCTTTTCCAGAAATTCTTAGACAACATTATAAATTCCAAATAATGTTTCCAAGATGTGCTGGAAACTATGAGTGATAAGTGTATTCCTACCATAAATACTCATTATTTAAGTTTTATGAGTCTAAAGTACACATATATGTGTAAATATAGTCATGTGTCGTATAATGTTGCTCCAGTCAATGAGGGACCACATCTATCACAATGGCCCCATAGCATCAAACGATGGCTTCATGAAATGCTGTTGTAGCAGGGACCCTAGGAAGTCCTAGCAGAAATAGATAAATCAAAATATAAAAAGGGTCTATCAAAGTCATGTAATACAAAACACTCAACGGAATTACATTGAAGAACAAAGGCAAGGGCGACTGTCATAGTACAGTAAACTTTACTAAGGACCCAGAACCTCGTAAATAGCAGACAAATACCTGGAATATGATTTTTAAAAATCACTTATTAGATGAAGAATCTGAAATAAATCACAGTGTGGTTGAGGAAATCATCAACAGACACCAACACAGAGATGGAAGAGATGGAATACCTCTTTCTCTCTCTCTCTCTCTCTCTCTCTCTCTCTCTCTCTCTCTCTCCCTGTGTGTGTGTGTGTGTGTGTGCATGTGTGTGTGTTTCTCCCTCTTTCCCTCTCTGTAACCTTGCCTTTCAGATAAATAAATGTGAAAAAATGCAAACAATGGAATGAATAGAAACGGAGTACACACACTAGACTGTGTTTCACAAGAGCTTTAGAAATCAAACTTTAGGTTAAAACAAATATTATAATACCATATGATAGTGGGCTAAAAGGTCTTTAAAAGTAAAGTTGAAATAAGTGAAAATAAGATCTTTATTTTTCATACAAAACAGTAAAAATGATCACATATGTAGGAAAATTGAAATAAAATCATGTCACATAAGAACCAAAGGGATCATATAAACAAGAATAGTGTCTGCTAATACTAGCTGATAGAATAAAAAAGGGAGGGAATGATCCAACATGGGAAGTGAGATACACAGCAGACCCATAGAATGGCAGATGTCCTAAACAGCACTCTGGCCTCAGAATCAGCCCTTAAGGCAGGCGGATCCGGCTGAAAAGCCCATGAGAGTATTTCAGGCATGGAAAGCCAAGACACTCTGGAAAAAAAAAAAAAAACCTAAATGAAAGATCTCCACTAGTGAGATCCCAGTGGAAAGAACGGGTCATCAAAGAAGGAGGTACCTTTCTCTGAAGGGAGGAGAGAACTTCCACTTTGACCATGGCCTTGTCTAAATATGATCAGAGTCAGTGAACTCAGGGGGCTTCCATAGCCTTGGCAGCTCATGACAAGAGCCTAGGGTGATTACTGATGTCATAAATAAGAGTGTCAATTTGTTAAGTCAACAACAGGAGTCACTGTGCACTTACTCCTCATGTAGGATCTCTGTCCTTAATGTGCTGTACATTGTGATTTAATGCTATAACTAGTACTCAAACAGTATTTTTCACTTTGTGTTTCTATGTGGGAGCAAACTGTTGAAATCCTTACTAAAGGTGTGCTAAACTGATCTTCTGTATATAAAGAGAATCAAAAATGAATCTTGATATGAATGGAAGGGGAGAGGGAGTGGGAAAGGGGAGGGCTGCGGGTGGGAGGGACGTTATGAGGGGAAAGCCATTGTAATCCATAAGCTGTACTTTGGAAATTTATATTCATTAAATAAAAGGATGGAAAAAGATTTAAAAAAAAAAGTGATATGGTAAATAAAAAAAAAATCACGTCACATATATCAGAAAAAAATTCAAAATCAACAAATGGATGCCAAAGAAGATATTATACATTTTATTTTATATTCTTAAAGTTATTTGTCTGTCAGGCAATAATTCCATCAATTATAATTTCACCCATATTTAATTATATTTGTGTGTGTATATGCATAGACATAGATGTAATTTTATTGTTTCTAGATCAATATATACTTTTAAGAACAATTAACATATTCATGAAACTGGGATATGTAAGTGTGAACTAAATATTAGATAAGATTAGAGAATTATTGTAATTTCATTAGCGATGCTAATGGCATGTTGATTATGAGCAGGATATCTTTAGTTCCAAAATAGGCAAGCTGAAATATTTAAATGTGAGTGGCCAAGCATTTTAGTTTACCATCACATAGCTGTGCTAATATTAACACACATATACACAGACAATGTACATGTGATAACAATGTTAATAATTGTTGAATTTTGGTGATGAGTATACAGAAACATTATTTTATTATTTAAAAGCTTCTGCATACCTGAATTTTACTTTTCAAAAAAAAATAACTAAGAATGAAAGCATGGAAGTGCTTTGGTTTTTAAAAAGAAATAAAGTTTATTTATTTTTCCCTACTTGAAAGAGAGAAAGAGGCTGGCACTGTGGCGCAGTGGGTTAATGCCCTGGCCTGAGGCACCAGCATCCCATATGGGTGCTGGTTGGAGAACCGGATGCTCCACTTCTGATCCAGCTCTCTGCTATGGCCTGGGAAGGCAGTAGAAAACAGCCCAAGTCCTTGGGCCCTTGCATCCGCGCAAAACCCAGAAGAAACATGAGAGGATGGGCCAAGTCCTTGGGCCCCTGCGCCCATGTGGGAGACCTGGAGGAAGCTCCTGGTTCCTGGCTTCGGATAGGCGCAGCTCCGGCCGTTGCTGCCAATTGGGGAGTGAACCAGCGGATGGAAGGCCTTTCTCTCTCTCTGCCTTTCTTCTCTGTGTAACTCTGACTTTGAATTAAAAAAAGAAAGAAAGAAAGAGAGAGATAAATAGATATCTTCCAACAACTGGCTCACCACTCCCCAAAATGCCCACAACAGCCAGGACTGGGCCAGGCTGATTCCAAAAGCCCAGAAGTTAATCTGGGTCCCCCATGCAGGTCACAGAAGCCCAAACATTGGCGCCATCTTCCTCTGGCTCCCAGGATGCATTTGCAGGAAGCTGAATAGAAAGCAGAGTTGTTAGGACTCAAACCACACTCCAGATTGGGATATGGGTATCTGAAGCAGCAGTTTAATCTGTTGTAACACAGCCTCACTGCTGGGAGAGTTTAAAGACAAAATTATTAATAATGCAATCAATAACTTGAAAACTAATTCTATTTTGGAACAGTTTATTTCAAGCTTATCTTGTATTTTTAAAATCTTAAGTTTTGTGGTTCACAGGACATTTAGTATATGTATTAATATGGTAGTACATGTAAATACTTTATGTAAAGAAATGAACTTACATAGGTTGTATAAGATCAAAACTGATTGGAAATTGTTTGATTGTGTTTCAAAAATTCATAATTTTTCGAAGTGTTCTTTATTTGAAAAGCAGAGTAACAGAGAAAATGGAGCCAGAAAGAGAAAGAGAGAGATCTGAAAAAGACAAAGAAAGAGAAAGAGAGATACTCCATCCACTTCTTCACTCCCCAAATGCTTGCAACAGCAAGAGCTGAATCAGCTGAAACAAGGAACCTGGAATTCGGTTCAGATCTCTCAGAAAGCCGGGATGCAAATATTTGAGCCATATCTGTTACCTCTCAGGGTATGTGTGCAAGAAACCGGAATCAGAAATTGAGTGGAGGCTCGAACCTGTGCACTGTGATATATGATGCTGGCATTCCAGTTAGCATCTTAACCACCATGCCAAATGCCCACCCCTGAAATTTCATGATTTTTGATCATTTTGGTCTCAATGAAATAATTTCTATAGAAAATTATTATCTCTAATGCTTTTATTTCATATTTCTGTAATGCTTTTTTTTTTTTTGACAGGCAAAGTGGACAGTGAGAGAGAGAGACAGAGAGAAAGGTCTTCCTTTGCCGTTGGTTCACCCTCCAATGGCCACTGGGGCCGGCGCACTGTGGCCTGCACACTGCGCTGATCCGATGGCAGGAGCCAGGTACTTATCCTGGTCTCCCATGGCTGCAGGGCCCAAGCACTTGGGCCATCCTCCACTGCACTCCCTGGCCACAGCAGAGAGCTGGCCTGGAAGAGGGGCAACCAGGACAGAATCCGGCGCCCTGACCAGGACTAGAACCCAGTGTGCCAGCACCGCAAGGCGGAGGGAGGATTAGCCTAGTGAGCCGTGGCGCCGGCCTCCTGTAATGCTTTTTTAACAATAAACAGTTTCCAAAGCTATTGATATGGAAAAAGAAAGTATGATCCATGTACACCAACATAGAGTACATATTTCAAAACTTGAAAGTGGCCAGTAGGCCGTCGTCGCGGCTCAATAGGCTGATCCTCCGCCTGCGGCGCTGGCACCCTGGGTTCTAGTCCCATTCGGGGCACCAGATTCTGTCCCAGTTGCTCTTCTTCCAGTCCAGCTCTCTGCTGTGGCCTGGGAGTACAGTGGAGGATGGCCCAACTCCTTGGGCCCTGCACCCGCGTGGGAGACCAGGAGAGGCACCTGGCGCCTGGCTTTGGATCAGTGTGGTGCGCCAGCTGCAGCATGCCAGCCACAGCGGTCATTGAGGGTTGAGCCAACGGAAAAAAGAACTTTCTCTCTCTCTCTCTCACTGTCCACTCTGCCTGTCAAAAAAAAAAAAGTGGCCAGTTTCATATGATTGTTGAGGTACAGTTTATTCAGATCTTGTTTTTGGAATTGATATGAATTTATGTGGTTAGTGAAAATTATGTTAGTAACAAGAAAAATAGTAAAACTGAATTTTAGGGGAAATGGAACTCTGTGTAATAACTGAAGATTATTCCTTGAAGAAATTCAAATAAGTGACATTTTCCACGCGGCAGTTTCATGAAATGCATTGGTGGTTTCATACAATTGGCATATTTAAAGAGAATTCATCTGTGTAAAAAGTTATAGCATAATTGACCTTACAAAATCCCTTAATTTTCAAATGCAATTCCATATTTGGAATCAGCTGCTATTCTAGGCTCAGAGTACATTGGGATGAGGCTTTGGAACCTCATAGGACCAGTAATGCATTAGGAACCACTGATGACTTGAAACTTATCTGGAAGTGCAAGAACTATTCTTCAGGTGGAAAACTTGAGCCATGTTCAATAGTAGTCTCAAAATTCACCCATGGCACTCAGTGTTACATTCACCAACCTCCATCCAATCACTTCACTTCTCCCCAAATTCTCCTCAGTAATCAGGCATGGGGAAAGCATAATGTTGGAGGAAGGAGAGAAATAATATGAAAACTTGAGTTAAACAACCATAATCCATCCTTAATCACTACTTTTAAAATTGAGCTGAAATGCACAAGAATGTACACTGAAAGCTATAGGAAAGTCAAAAGACTTTGTTTGTGTTTACTTTTTGAGCTGACACCTGAAACTTCTGGAAAATTGAATACCTAAGAGACTACAAAGGTAAATTCACCATAGCTTCAGTCAAGGAGGTACCTTGCACTTTATCAGTAAACTTCAAATTGACCATGAAAACTGCAGTGAAATAAGGATATCAATATTTTAAGGACAGGTCTTCAAGGATTTAAAGGGGCTCCTATTTTTGTTGCAAGTGCCTGGGTGAAGGGATGCCTTGTAATATTTTTTAATCTCATACATTCCACCACAAAGTAGTCTGTATCGGGGGATGTTGAGACTAAGGCACCCACTACCGTCACGTTCTCATGCTACTCATTGGAAGAATGCCATCTGAAAAACTGGCTGTAGGGAAGGTATGTGAAGCAGCAGCTAAGATGCCATTTGGGACACCCTCATCCATACTGTGATATCTGAGTTGGAATCCTTGCTCGTCTCTCAAGACAGCAGGTGATGGCTGAAGTACTTGGGTCTTTGCCATCCATATGGGAGACAAATTGAGTTCCTGGCTGTAGCCTGACCCAACCCCATGAACCAGCAGGTGGAGGATCAATCTCTCTCTCTTCTCAAAGAAACAGTGGAGGGTTAACATGTGATTATAAAATAAACTGAAGTATGTCATTGTAAAAATCAAAAGATAAGGAAAGAAGGAGGAGAGAGGGTGAGAGAGAGGATAAGATGTGAAATATCATTATGTTTTTAAATCTGTATATGAAATACATGAAATTTGTTCACCATATATCAATAAAAATTAAGAAACTAAAAAGAAATAAAATAAATATATTTTATAAAGTGGCTTTCTCTGGTTTTATACTGTTACCCCTCATAAAATATTGAGATCCTTTAAAAATAGAAGAGGAGTTATAATGCATAAAATTTGAGGTGTAATATATTTGTAACAATGAGCTTGATTAATCTAAAATATCTTCCTCCTTTAAAGACAGTTGGCCAGTGTTGTTGCCTGATTTAGATCTGCTTACTCCATGAATCACTGTGTGTATGTCAGCCGCAAGACGTAGGTGAACCCTGTCCTCCCCTCCTTTGGTTAGAGCAGATGGTCCCTTCCTTGTTGTGAAATAAAATAGCACTGGGCATTCCTTCCCTACCATGAGAGTCTTGGAAACGCATATATAATTCTGGCTTAGTTTAAGAATTTAACAAGCAGTGGTGAACTCAGTTTATTATAACTTGGTGTAACTACCCTATTTAAAATGTGAAACTTATATTTCGGAATTATTATGCACAGTGGCAATATATTAATACTGACTTTATTAGCTCACGGATTGCTATGTACAATGAGTTACATAAAAAGCTGATTTTGTTCCTGCTGTCATTGTTTCCACCTTGCAGTAATGTGAGCTCTAGCAGTTCACATATAGCAGCCTCCAGGTTGAAACCTGGACTTTTCATTTCTCTTGAAACACATTCTAAAAATGTGTTCATTCTGCAAGATGAGTATCAGATATCAGCATTTTAAATAGCTTAAGAAAGCTAATCAGAAATACATATAAATCCCTAGTCCATTTTCTTAAATAATGCGTTGCCTAAAGATTGGACACAGTTAAGAGATTTTCTCCATTTAAATGTGATAATGAAGAAAAGAGAAGATTAAAAAGCAAAGATAAGGGATGGACTCTTGCTCAAATGGTTCAGGCATCTGTTACAATGCCCCAGTCTCACATCTGAGTTCCTGGGTTCTAGGTTCTGAATCCAACTTTCTGCTACTGTGGAGGCAGCAACCTGTGTGGGAGGCATGGATTGAGTTTCCAGCTTTAGTCCAGGCTCAGCCTGGGGCATTTGCAGGCTTCTGGGGAACAAATCAGTACATGGTGAGGGGAATTTCTCTCTCTCTCTCTCTCTCTCTCTCTATCTCTCTCTCTCTCTGAGACACACACACACACAGTCTCTCTCTCTCACTCTCCTTATAAGCTAAATGAATTTAAAAATATTTTAAATATATATTCAAATTTATATATTATATAAATATCTATTTATATATAAATAGATATTTATATATATAAATAGATATTTAAAAAATATATATATATAAATCAACTATATTCACAATTACTTCAAAGAAGTTTAATTGTCTGAACAACAGCAGTATTTTTCCTCATTCCCTTATAATAAAATTGTAACTAGTTAAGATGTTCACTTTGACCTGCTTCACTTTCTAAGAAAACAGTACATTTTCAAGCACTTCTTCTCTTTTCTTAGTGGTGTCAGTTTTGATGGAATGCCAGCAAGCAGTGGCCAGTTACAGTGACATGAGGGAAAGCCCCATTTAAACACACCGAAGTCACATATTGAGGTAATAGAATCTTAAAGAAAGGTGGTTTTAATAAAGAATCCTTTTTATATTGGACGCATTTGTTTAGATTTATATTCTGTAGACTCTGATGACAACTCAATAATGATTGCTCCAGACCTCTGTATTAATAAGATTTAATATAGTAAAGTTTCCAGAAATGTGTTTTTTGAAATATTATGAGTCAGGAAATATTCTTCTGAAGCTGAATCTCATCAACAGATTTTATGAGTTTGAATTCAAAGAATTATATATAGTTTCTAAGAAAAAATGACCCCAAAGCAGGCAAATTAGTTAACTAGTTCTTATGCATGACAGATACGTATGCTAGAATGCAATACATCTTCTATGAACCTTTTGAAGTTCACATTTTTGGAGTTAAGCTTAGAATAGAATCCATTCTGTTTGCAGATGTCTTGCATTGTAATTGCCCAACGTCTTGGGCCAAAATATTAGTTCCTTTAAAGCACACTAGAGATTTAAAAATTAAATAGTCCTTTAGATCATTCAAAAGAGGTGCAAAATTATATGGCGGAGATACAAAGAATTCAGTATGCATGCAGTAATTTAATTCAACAATTGGGATAAATTTCTCATGTATTAGTTTAGGATGTTATCACAAGTATGGTTTGATGTTCCTTTAGGTATTTTATGAAGAAAACATTCAAAATAGACATATTTGAAAAAATCTTCAAATTGCATTTTGTGTTTATTCCTGTAACGAGCAATTATCTTTCTTTAACCTCATTGCTGTATTCTATAGTTTTGAAATCCATTTTTTGCTATTGATTTACTATTTTTAAAACCACTTAATCACAACAAATGCACATTGTTTGTTCATGGTGATTTAAAATTTGAAAAACTTTATAAACCTGCAAAATTAATATGTATACATTTGAAATTTTATATGAAAATATCTGGATACTTCAAGTGTATTTGGATGTATCTGTGATGAAAACGTGAGAATAATCAGTGAAATTTGAATATTTTCCCACTTAGTGAAATACGGCTGTGTAATTTATAAAAAAGAATTAACCAGGGGCCAGCGCCGTGGCTCACTTGGTTAATCCTCTGCCTGCGGCGCTAGCATCCCATTGGGCGCCAGTTCTAGTCCCGGTTGCTCCTTTTCCAGTCCAGCTCTCGATGCTGTGGCCCGGGAGGGCAGTGGAGGATGGCCCAAGTGCTTGGGCTCCTGCACCCACGTGTGAGACCAGGAGGACGCACCTGGCTCCTGGCTTAGGACCAGCACAGCACTGGCCATGGTCGTCATTTGTGGAGTGAACCAACGGAAGACCTTTCTCTCTGTCTCTCTCTCTCTCTCACTGTCTATAACTCTACCTCTCAAATAAATAAATAAATAAGTGAATTATAAAAAGAATTAACTAAAAATCAATATTCAAATTCAAACTTTTCATCTGATATTTTAAACTATTCTCATCTATCTCATATTTTCATTATTCTTTTCTGTGGGTACAGAATTCTCTATAGATAATAATATTGCATCAGCCAGCTCTTTGAGTTTGGTCATTGATAATCACGTCAACAAATCTTAATTTTAATATATTTGTCTCCTTATTGTCCTTCCTCACCATAAAGTAACGCTTGAAAAATATGCAGAAACAAATATTATCCTAGATACTGTGTCCAACAATAGTTGACCTAATAAAATCACCCACATAACCAGCTCTTTAATATTATTTAGCTTTAGCTAAATTGTTAAACTACGTGTCCAAATTTCAAATCAATTAGCTGAGCCCAAAAATCGCCATTGCTAAAAACAAAGTATCTCTATTTCAGAAGTTTTGTAAGTATCAAATACAATCATTAAAAGTGATTAAAACACTTTTTTAGCAAAACAAAATTAACTATTTAAAATTATTTTATTGACTATAAAATACACTGAACCTAAAACATCTATTCTCCTGTAAGAACAACAAAACAACAAAAAATTGTTTCCAAAAGAATTTAACAATTCTTTGTGATATACTGAAGAACACATTTGATATATTAATATTTTCTACCTTTTAATTTCCTTTGATTTATATAAGAACATAGGAGATTTTTCTGGAACTATGAATGTCATTATGATAGGGATGTGTATTTCAAATAGTATTATGTTTTGTCAGGGGAAAATGCTGCATAGCAGCTTTTTTTTTTTTTTTTTTTTTTTTTTTTTTTTTTTTTTTTAGGCAGAGTGGACAGTGAGAGAGAGACAGAGAGAAAGGTCTTCCTTTGCCGTTGGTTCACCCTCCAATGGCCGCCGCTGCAGCCGGCGCACCGCGCTGATCCTGGCAGGAGCCAGGAGCCAGGTGCTTTTCCTGGTCTCCCATGGGGTGCAGGGCCCAAGCACCTGGGCCATCCTCCACTGCACTCCCTGGCCATAGCAGAGAGCTGGCCTGGAAGAGGGGCAACCGGGACAGAATCCGGCGCCCCAACCGGGACTAGAACCCGGTGTGCCGGCGCCGCAAGGTGGAGGATTAGCCTATTGAGCCACGGCGCAATATAACTTCCAAACCAGATTCCTCTAAGGAAATGTTTCTGGAAAAGTTTTATTCTAATTGATGTGCGCTGCTGTTATGAGCAGAATTTTCCAGTTGAAAAACGTCTTTTATGACTTGTAGTCAGCCAAGTAGTCTGGCTGCCGTTGACCACCCACTTAAGAAACAGAGATCTGGGACTTATTAATTATTGATCTCTTCTCCTGGATGTAGTGAAGTTAGCACTCTTGAACTCCTACATCCTCTCATTCATCATGTTGTGTATGTCACTTTCACATGAGAAGTATTTAAAAGCTTTGTGAAAAAAAATAGAATAAAAGATAATGTGTGCTTTTCAAAAACTTTTGAAACTCTTATGTGAATATAGTAGTTTCAAAAACAGGATATTTACATATATGTGTGTGTGTATGATTATATATGTATGTGGGTGTATATATATGTATAGGGATGTAGATACATAGAATCTGCAATGGTTTCCCTTTGAGTTTTGTCCTTATTATTTTTCCATCACAAAGGCTGTTGATAGAATATGTACCAGAATCACAACTTTGATCATATTATTCTAGCAAAACATTCTTCAGTATAGAATTTTCATTCACTATTAGCAGTATTTCTTTTTTTAGAGAGAGTTCATGATTTATTTTTTCCTGAAATAGTTTTTTTTAAAGTATACAAACTTCATGCATTTCATAAATACAACTTTAGGAACATGGTGATTCTTTTCACTCTACCTTCACACCAACCCACAATCCTACCATTCTTCCTCCTCCCTCTTCTAGTCCCATTTTTAAGTTGTACTAAGATCTATTTTCAATTAACTTTATACACATACAATTAACTCTATTCTAAGGAAAAGTTCAACAAATAATATGGAAAAAATAAAACTTGTTGTTCAACACTTGATCAAGGTGTGTTCAAAAACATTGTATCTCAAAGTTTCAGTTTCACTTCTATGGATTATCTGTTAGGTATTCTATTAGTTATCACAGGTCAGGGGAAACATGTGGTAGTTGTCCTTTTGGGATTGGACTATTTCACTAAGTATGATGTTTGCCCCTTGCATCCATTTGGTAGCAAATGTGACAGGATTTCATTCATTATCCACTGTGTAGTATTCCATGGGGGTACATTTCCCATAATTTCTTTCAGTTGATGGGCATTTGGCTTGATTCCATATCTTAGCTATTGTGAATTGAGCTGCAATAAACATAGGGGTACAGATAACTTTTTCATATGCTGATTTCATTTCTCATGGATAAATTCCCATGAGTGGAATGGCTGGGTCATATGGTAGGTCTATATTAACATTTTTGAGGTATCTTCATACTGTCTTCCACAGTGGCTTTACCAGTTTACATTCCCATCAACAATGGATTAGGGTAAATTTTTCCCCACATCCTCATCAGTACTTGGTGTTTGTTGATCTCTATATGAAAGCCATGTTAACAAGGGTGAGGTGAAACCTCATTGTGGTTTTGATTTGCATTTCCCTGATGGCTAGTGATCCTGAGCATTTTTTCATGTGTCTGTTGGCCACTTGGATTTTCTCTTTTGAAATTTCTTAACTGAGTTGTCTGTTTTGTGTTATGGAATTTCTTGATCTCTTTATATATTCTGGATACTAATCCTTTATCAGTTCCATAGTTTGAAAATAATTTCTCTGATTCTGTCAGTTGCCTCTCACTTTGCTGAGTGTTTATTTTTTGTGCAGAAGCTCTCAATTAGATGTAATCCCATTTGTCAGTTTTGGCTTTGATTCCTTTGTCTCTGAGGTCTCTTCCAGGAACTCTTTGCCTATGCCTCATCTCTATGATTTCTCCATTGTTTTCCAGTAATTTGATTGTATTGGGTCATAGATTTAGATCTTTGATCGATTTTTGAGCAGATTTTTGACTAAGGTGTAAGGCAGGGGTCTTGCTTCACTCTTCTGCATACAGAGATCCAGTTTACACAGCACCATTTGTTGAAGAGACTGTCTTACCTAGCTCCAGGGATTGATTTTAGTTCCTTTGTCAAAAATAAGGTTATTATAGATGCATGGGTTGATTTTTGCAGTGTGTATTGTGTTTCATTGCTTTATCCATCTGTTTTTATGCCAGTAGCAGGCTGTTCTGATTGTTAACTACCCTGTAGTATGTCTAGAAATCTGGTACTGTGATAACTCTGGCTTTGTTTTGTTCTTTAAGATCATTTTGGCTATTCGGGGTTTCCTGTGTTTTCCATATGAACTTCAATATCATTTTATGTATATTTTAGAAGAATGTCCTTGGCATTTTGATTGCTCTAGCATTGAATCTGTAAATCACTTTTGGAAGTATGGATATTTTGATGATATTGATTGTTCCAATCAATGTACTTGAAAGATTTCTTCTACTGCTTTCTTTAAAGTTTTATAGTTCCCATCATAGAAAACTTCAATGTACTTGGTTAAGTTTATTCCAAGGTATATAATTTTTTGCAGATATTATGTATGGGATCTCTCTTAGAAGTTCTTTCTCAGCTGTGGCATTGTCTGTGTATACAAAGGTTATTGATTTTTGTGTGTTGATTTTATATCTTGCCACTTTACCAAACTTTTTATGAGTTCCAATTACCTCTTAGTGGAGTCTTTTTGTTCCCATTTTTATAGATCCATGTCATCTGCAAATATGAATAGTTTGATTTCCTCTTTACCAATTTGTATGCATTTGATTTCTTTTTCTTGCCTAATGGCTCTGGCAAAATTTCCAGGACTATAGTGAATAGCAGGGTGAGGGTGGGCATCCTTGTGTTGTTTCAGATCTTAGTAAGAATGCTTCCAACTTGTCACAATTCACTAGGATACTGGCTGTGGGTTTGTTCTATATTGCCTTGTTTATGTTGAAAAATGTTCCTTCTATATGCAATCTGCGTAAAGTTTTCTTTGGGAATGGATGTTCTTTTTTATCTAATGCTTCCTCTGCATCTTTTGAGATAATCATATGGTTTTTGTTCTTCAATTTGTTATGTGATGTATCACATTAAATGATGTATGAATGCTGAACCATCCCTACATACCAGGCATAAATCCCACTTGGTCCAGGTGAATGATCTTTCTGATGTACAGTTGATTTTTATTGGCTTGTATTTTGCTGACATTTTTTGTGTCTATGTTCATCAGGGAAATTGGTCCATAGTTTCCTTCTTCTGTTATATCTTTTTCTGGTTTAGTTATTAAGGTGATGCTGGCTTTATATAAGGAGTTTGGGAGAATTTCCTCCTTTTCAATTTTTTGAGTATTTTCAGAAGAATTGGAGTCAGTTCTTCTTTACATGCCTGGTAGAATGCAGCAGTAAATCCATCCAGTCCTGGGCTTTTCGTTGTTGGGATGGTCTTTATTATTGATTCAACTTCTACATTGGTTATCAGTCTGTTTAGGTTTTTTATATCTTAGTGGCTCAATTTATACAGATTGCATGTGTCCAGGAATCTATACATTTCTTCTAGGCTTACCAATTTGTTGGCAGACAGCTGTTTGTAGTAATTCCAGATGATTCATTTTATTTCTATTATATATGTTATATTTCTTTTTTCATCTCTAATTTTATTGATTTGGTTCTTCTCCATCTTTATTCTTATTTTGGTTATTTCATCCAGTGGTGTGTCCATTTTTTTTTCTTACAGGTCAGTTCTTCATTTAGCTGATTTTTGTATGGTTTGTATTTCAATTATGTTTACTTCTTCTCTGATTTTAATTTTTTTCTTGTCTCCTACTAATTTTGGGTCTGTTTTCCTGTTGTTTTTTACAAATAATTGAGGTGCATTGATAGCTCATTTATTTGGTGAACTTTCAATTTCTTGATATAAGTACCAATTGCTATAAACATCACTCTTGTTGCATACTATATGTTTTCATATGTTGTATTTTCATTCTTTTCCAGATTTTTTATTTCTAGTTTGATTTTCCTCTATAACCCATTGTTCATTCAAAATATGTTGTTCAGTATCCATGTGTTTGCATATGTTTTAGAAATTCTTGAGCTGTTAATTCCCAGCTTCTTTCCACTGTGGTCAGAAAAGGTGCATGGTATTATTTAGATTTTTTAAAATTTGCTGATACTTCCTTTATGCTCTAGCATGTGGTCTATCCTAGATTACATTGCACGTACTGGTGAGAATAATGTGTACTTTGAATTTGTAGGATAAAAATTCTGTAGATATCTGTTAAGTCCTTTTGGTCTATATTGTAAATCAGCTCTGTTGTTGCCTTGCTGATTTTCTGTTTGATGGATTTATTCATTGCTGAAAGTGGGGTGTTGAAGTCCCCCATTAATATTGTATGATAGTATATGTCTCCTTTTAGATCCATTATAATTTATTTTGAATAACCAGGTGCTCTGGAATAAGGTGCATGTACATTTAATAGTTACATTTTCCTGTTGATTCCTATATCAATATATAATGTCCTTCTTTGTCTCATTTAACAATTTTTGTGTTAATCAATTTTGTCTGATATTAGGATTGCTACACCAGCTCTTTTTTGGTGTCTGTTAGCATGGAATTTCTTTTTCCATACTCTCACTTTCAGTATGCCTGTAACTTTGCTGGTAAGATGTGTTTCTTGTAGGCATCATAATGATTAATCTTGTTTTTTTAATCCATTCAGCCATTATGTATCTTTAACTGGAGATTTGAGGTCATTTACATTGAAGGTAGCATTCCTATAGTGCAAATTTTAAAATCTCTTCTTTATGTTTTACTGTGAAGAGTATGACTACCATGTGTCATAGTAAAGATTTGTTTCTGGTCAAGTCTATTAGGAATTCAGTGTTCTTCCTGTTCTTAGACAACCTTTTATTCCTCCAAGTTAAGGAAGTTTTCTGTAATTGTTTCACTAAAAGGTCCTTCTAATCCATTCTCTTTTCATGCCTTCAGGAACTCCTAAGACCAGTATGTTGGGTCATTCGATAGTATTCCGTAAGTCTCCAACACTTTTTTAAATTTTTTTTTAGTTTTATAATTTCTTCTCTTTTTTTGTATTATAGTAAAATTTCCAGATATTTGTCTTCTAACTGTTTCTTCTGCCTCACTCAAATCTGTTGTAAAGGCTTTCCACCACATTTTTATTTGATCTATTGAATTTTTTATTTCCAAAATTTTATTCTGATTTTTCTTTACAATCTCAATTTCATGGGAAAAATTTTCATTCATGTCAGATATGGATTACTTTAGTGCGTGAATTTGCTTCTGATTACTTCTAAGTAATTCTTCGATCAATATTCTGAATTCTGTTTCCAGCATTTTTCAATATCTTCATCTTCACAATCTAGTATTGAAGTGTTGTTTTGTCCCTCTGAGGGTATGAGATTGTCTGTCTTCCTTATTCTTGTTTCTTGCATTTATGACTTTATTTTTAGGCATCTGTGGAAATACTCTTTTTTTTTTCCCTGTGCTGATTTTCATCTTTGGACTGTGTACTGTGGCTTAGTGCAGTGTCTGCTCTTTCATGGATACTTAGAGTCATTTTCTGGGTATGGCCTAGGAGCTTTGTTCAGTGCTCCAGTGTGAGGGGATTGTTCAAGGTGACACCAAGCTGGGAGTGGTAAATACCCTCTTTTTTATCAGAGGGGAGGGATTTATCAGCTCTCTGTGATAGTCTCACGCTCACTTCCTCTCCTCCAAGGGGACCAATGCCCAGGCGCTAGCCCCTGTGGGTGCAATGGCCATCTGCACTGCAAGAGCCAAGCAAAGGATCTGTGCAGCCCTCAGTGTGAACACGCATCCTGCAGCAATGACGCTCACCAGGCAGTCAGGGATCCCTGAGCACTGGGGGCCTCCCACAGTCCTTGTTCAGATACCCAGCTACATCCTGTTCCCTCCCATGCGGCAACAGTGTTTCACAGTCAGGCACAGCACACAAGGCTCCCACAGTCATGAGCTCTACTCCTTGTCAATTCTCCCTGCCATAGTCAGGGTCACCTTCTAGCTGATTGGTGCAGATACAAGCTGGTACAGTTGTTATATCTGTCCAAAACTGTGCCTACCCTCTCTCAGATAGTGAAAGAACTCCTGTACCGATTGGTGAGGGAGAGAGAAGAGTGCTCCCTTTTTTGTTATCTCCTCTAGGTTGGCAAGCGCACTGTCTCCCACTGTATCACTAGTGTCTTAAGCTTCTGCAGCTGGTCTTGCCTCACTTTCCAAAGCTGGTACTGAAGCTTTCACTGCTGGGGTGCTAAGTTGTGTGCATCCACATCCTACATATAGATCCATTGTGTCCTTCTAATTCGCATGGAGTTTCCTCTGCAGTTTTCTCCTTAACTCTTCTCAAGATTGCACTATTTCCACTTTTTTTTAAACTAACTTCTCCTAGACTGGAGCGGTAATCTCTCTCTCTATTCCACCATCTTGGACTGTCCTTAGCAATATTTCATACTTAAATATTTGTATGTCATTACTGTGTTATCAAATGCACCATTCCAATACCATCCTGTATTCTTTTTTATACAGGCCACCATAATATGTACCTCCAAAAACATTGGGAGCGATCCATGATCAGGCAGATTGGGCCTATGAATATGCTCCTCTTTCACTCTCTTTTACATAACTTATAGTACTGCAAGAATAATTCACTCTTATATTCACTTTTTCTTAAGAAATACTAGATGCATATTAGAATTCAAGGTTAACATGACATGACTAACTCAACAAGTTTATTAACTGTACCTTACTCTCCACACTACAAGTTTTCAGTGTTAATTTTTACAAATTTATTATAACTGACATCCAAAATGTCATGAGACAAAATGGGTGAAATACTATGTCTTTTGAAATGTTGTTATTTTAACCTTTTAAATATATGCAGTTTGCAGAGGAGTTATACTCCACCTCAACATTATTAATATTGTTTATGTCTTTACTCATATATGTGGACCCTGGAAAATATATATTCCTGGAAAACTTAATAACTTGACAACTTACTACATAAAATGACTACTATTTGTAAAATAACTCTGAAAAGGCATATTAGTCTTTAAAACTCCTAATGGCATAGGTGAGAATTCCCGAAGTCCTGAAAACTGAGTACAATGTTCCACAAATCTTTTATCTAGCTTTCCCTAATAATAATATGTTTTTCTGGAAAATAATATTTAATGTCAATAATCTTGGCATTAGAGGTGACCTTTCCATTTGTGTTGGTTGGTATTTTTCAAGTGACATGGTTAGGATTATTTTCCATTAAAAATATGATTGTTTTGTTTTTCCTGATGGAATAGCAAAATAACACTTCTGATGTATTCTTCCCATAATTCCACATCAAATTTCTAACCACAGGTTTCACAACAGCCCCATGTATTATATAAAACTCTGGAGGAAAAATTTGTTTATTTCATCAACAAATTAAGAAAGAAGTCTTTTGAGTTCGAAAAAAAAAAAAAAAAAACTCAAAAGGCTTCCATAGCCTTGGAAACTCATGACCAGAGCCTAGGGAGATTACTGACGCCATAAACAAGAGTGTCAAATTATTACGTCAACAACAGGAGTCACTGTGTACTTACTTCTCATGTGGAATCTGTCTTTAGTGTGTTGTCCAATGTGAAGTAATGCTATAACTAGTACTGAAACAGTATTTTACACTTTGTGTTTCTATGTGGGTGCAAACTGATGAAATCTTTACTTAATATATACTAAGTTGATCTTCTGTATATAAAGATAATTGAAAATGAATCTTCATGTGAATGGAATGGGAGAGGGAGCAGGAGATGGGAGGGGTGTGGGTGGGAGGGAAATTATCGGGGGGGAAGCCATTGTAATCCATTAACTGTACTTTGAAAATTTATATTTACTAAATAAAAAATAAAAAAGAAAGAAGTCAAAATCTAGATTAAAAGTCACTTAAAACACAATGAATTGCAATGCTAGAATTTAGGTGTCTATACTGACTTGAGTAATCTGCTTCTGGAAAGATAGAGAATTTTGACATTTCCTGTTCCTCCCACTGAGTGCAAACCAAATGAGTGTGTGTGTGTGTGTGTGTGTGTTGTGTCTGTGTGAGTGTGTGTCTGTGGTCTTCAAAGAATTCATGAAAGATGTATATTATGAAAGTGTCTATGCTTGGGTTTCAAAACACTCTGTTTTCCATGTTCTTATGCCTTATTTGAGTGCTTGAGGTTTGATACTCACTTATGGCTCCTGACTCCAGTTTCCTGTAAATTCAGATCCTGGCAGGTAGCAGGCAATGATGCAAGTAATTGAGTGTTTTTGAGGTCCTGTCGTACTCGTCCGAGACTTGGATTGAATTCCTAGCTCTTGACTTCATCCTGGCCCATTCCCTAGCCATTGCAGGAATTTGGGAAGTCAATGAGTAGATTGAAGTGCGCTCTCTCTCTCTCTCTCTCCTCATCAATGAATTTTAAATTTAAAACAAATCTAATTTATATTTTAATTCTATTTTTTCTACAAATGCTTTGAACACCCCCCATGAGGGTGTGTGTGTGTGTGTGTGTGTTGTGTGTGTGGACAGAGGGAGAGAGAGAGAGATAGAAACAGAGACAGAGACAGAGAGAGAGAAAGAGAAAGAGAGAGACAAAGAAACAAAGAGATAGAGGCTTGTACGAAACAAGAGCTTTGGTTCTGAGGAACAGCATGGAGATGAGTTTGCTTAGTTTTCTTTTTGCCTTATATCTTAAAGCCAGGGTTGAGGCGAACTAACAACATAGATGTCAATGACTTCAGGGAGAGGTAATTGCAAGAGTCTGCAAGCTCCCTGCACAAAGACCATGGAAATGACAAGCCTAACCAAATGAAAACATTCGCTGTTCGGCATCTCTGCATCCCTGCACATACAAAATTGCTGTGAATTTCCCTTTACCTACACCAGCAAAGGCTGAATGCAAAGCCTACATGTTCAAAGTGAAATAGCAGCAAGTCGCTCCAGCTTCTCCACCAGACTGACATCAGAAAGGTCAAACAGGAGACAAGCAAGCTGATTCTCACTAACCAACCACAACGCCCTCACCTCCTAGTGCTGTCAATGAGAAACTGAGGAGCCTGGGTTTACAATCTTCTACCTAGCATGCACAGCATATGCTTTCCCATCATGTTGGGATGGTATCAGTGGAGACTTGGTGATTGCCAAGTGATAGTAGGATTGCCCATACAATGATGTCACATAGGCAGAACAAACTCCCATCATTCTCAGTGATCATCGGAGCATCTCACCCAGTGCTAGTCAATAGAATCTAAGTAGGAAGACTAGACGTCTTTCTCCACCTGCAACAAGCAAGGCAGTACTTCCTGGACTTACTGCCCTGACGAAGTTCTGTAAAAATCTGACTAAAACATAATGTTTATATAAAATTCAAGCTCAAAATATAAAATGAAAATATCCAAAATTCTACAGAAAATCATTTGCCATACCAAGAACCAGGAACATCTAAATCTGAATTTAAAAACAAGTAAATGTCAACATCAAAATGATAGAAATACAAGAAGTATGTGACAAAGCTTTTAAATCAATAATTATAAGTGTTTTAATAAGGACTTATGAACGGTGTTGAAATAAATGAAAAAAACAAAAAGCTTTGTAAATAGAAGATATAAAGAACAAAGGGAAATTTTGCAAATGAAAAATCAACTCTGAAATTTAAAATTCAGTAGGTAATTTTAATAAAATAATGAAGAGTATCAAGGTGTGAATCAATTGACCAGAATTTAGAACAAGACAATTTACTCAAAATTAAAACAAAGAGAAAATAAACTAAAAATGAGTAGAGACACAGGGAACTCTGAAAATATAACAAATTATCCAATATACATATTATCAGAGTTTTTGAAGACGAGGGAAAGAGGAATGAGCTGAAAAAAATCTCAAAGAAATAATGGTGGACAACTTCCATTTTTTTTTTTCAAAATGCATAATCCTACCCTCTTAAAGAGCTGAGTGATCCACAAACAAATTAAACTTCCCCAAATTCTAACCATGGCATGTAATAAGCAACCTTCTGAAAAATAAAAACAAAGGAAAGCTCCTGCAAGCAGCCAGAGAAAATGACTTAGTATCTATGGGAAAACAATTCAAATGAGATGGATTTCCCTTCAGAAACCATGAAGGCCAGAGGAAGTGCACAGTATTTTTGCAAGTTCTGAAAGAAAGAACTATAAATCCAGAATCTTGTACCTACAAAAGCACCCTATAAGAATGAATGAGAAATCCAGATATTCCACATGAAACAAAATTGAATTTGCTTTGTGTATACTTGCCTTAAAGAATGGCTAAAGGTCTATTCTGAACAAAAAAAAAAAAAAGGGACATTTGAACATCAAGAAGGAAGAGCAAACAGGATGAATTAAAAAACAGTAAACAGTATGTGAAATTATTTCTTAACTGAATTTTATAAGTTGTGTTTTATTTTTGGAGCAAAAATTATAAGCATCTGGCTCAGCACTGTGGTGTAACAGCTAAAAGCCATGGTTTGCAATATGGGCATCCAATATGGGCACCAATTCGAGCCCTGATTGCTTCACTTCGGATCAAGCTTTCTGCTAATGCACATGGGAAAGCTTTGGAAGATGACCCATGTACTTTGGTCTCTGCCCTTGCGAGGGACCCAGAAGAAGCCCCTGGATCCTGGCTTCGGGTCTGCCCAACTCCAGCCATTGCTGCAATTTGGAGAGTAAATCAGTGGAGAGAAGATCTCCCCCAACTTCTCTCTGCCTGTCTCTCCCTTCTCTCTCTCTCTCTGTACCTCTGCCTTTCAAATAAATAAAATAAGTCTTTAAAAAATTCTAGCATTATATGATGTTATTCTAACAGGAAAGGGATTTAAATATAGAAAACATATCTATATGTCATTTGCATGGGTGATATGACATCAGGAGATTGTGAAAGGTATACAAAGAAATATTCTCAAAACAGTAAAGAGTAATCAGTGGAATTCTGAAATATGCTCAATTAACCTACAAAAAAATCTAAGGGAAAGCAGCAAAAAGAAAATATAACTGAAGAATGGAGAAAAAATTAAAATCTAATATAAAATAGCAAATTTAAGATCAAACAAATTAATAATTGCATTAAATATAAATGGTCTAAATATACATACTTAAAAAATTAAACAGATCTTGACTGTATATATTTGTATTTTTTATTAAACTTTATTCTATGTACATGAGACTCAATTCAAATACAATTCATTTAGCCAAGCATGTGGCACACAGATTAAGCCACCACTTGTGAGGACAGCATCCTATATCAAGTCTCAAGCTTTTCTGCTTCTGATCCAGCTTCCTGATAATGCACCAGGCAAGGCAGAGAAAGATAGCCCAAGTTCTAGGGACCCTGTCTCCATGTTCCTGGCTCCCAGCTTCAGCCTGACCTCGACCTGACCTTACAGCCATTTGGGAAGTGAACCAGAGGATAGAAAATCTCTCTCTCTTTCTCTTTGGTATTCTGTCTTTCAAATGAATACATCGTTTAAAAAAAAGTAAGTTGAGTATAACTATACAAATGCCAGATACCACAGACTTTACAATGAAAAATGACCCCACAGACATATACTGATTCTCCTCTCTAGGCTAAGGAACTTAGCCTTGCTGACATTGATTTTCCTTGTAGAACCTAAACCCCTCAGTTCTTAGGCCTATGATCTCCAGAACTAGGTGAAAAAAAATGGGTGCTGTCATTTATATCAACAAACACATGCAGCTGTTAAATGCTTGGGTGCAAGGTTGACACCAAGGATTCATGATGTCAGTCATTCAATCACACTGATGATTTCCCCCAAAGTGATCAGCATAGTAGAGTTTTATAGAGAACAGCATTGTAGAGTTTTATAATAGATTTTGCTTAATAATTCACCAATAAAAATGTAATGCTGTTTAGTATCCTGAGACAGAGTGGGTATCTTGGAGCCTTTGGATTTAGTTTCAGTCCTTTCTTTTCAATTCAGTGAACAAAAGTCTGCATTACCACGTGAAAACTTCTCAACTTTGATAACCAACATCAATATTGATTTGACAGTTAATATTTCAAAACAAAGCAAAAATGCACCACTGTCTTAATCTTTTATTGTATTTCTTCAAACTTAAAAGTATTTTGACTCCATACTGTTTTCATTGCCTTAAAAACTATGCTCTGGTTTTTGTCTGACTTGACTTACAAATTAGAAAATAGTAGATTTTTTTAAAAAAAACTTTCAATTAAATTTTTGAAGTCATATTTTCCTATTACCATCAATTAGAAAGTTCAATGTAGCATAAATATATACTAGCTTTTTTTATTTTTTGCTTCTATCCTTGCTATTAATAATTGCCATCTCTTCAAATCAAATAACAATGTCAACATCATTTTGATATACAGTCAAGGTATAAAGTTATATGTTGGCCAAAATCTATTTGCTCTGCAGTATTTTTCCTTTAATTTTACCATGTACTTTCCTGCTGTGGAATAAAATCTAAATTGCTATTTTAAAGTTTAGAAAGTAATTGAAAAATAATAAGTTAAAGTTTTTGCAATTTGCTGTTATGAAAATCAGAGATTAACTACACAGTATAAAAATGTATAAATGTATTTCTTGTATATTCAAAGTTATATTATAAATTTAGCAAATGGGGATAAAAATGACATGATAAATAAAATTGACTTTCTCTTGTACTAACAGGTTTTAATAAATTGGTCTATTAGTAGCATTTAACACTGAACACAGAGCCTACAAAATAGAAAATCAATTGAAAAGATTAATTATAAAATTATATGTGATGATAAGGCATGATTAGATACTCTTTAGTAAGCAATATTGCACATATTATCTTTATGTTTTGTCTGTTTTGATTAATTTTTTTTATTCACCTACTTATCAGAGACAGACAGGGATAGAGAGTGCTCTCTTTACAGGTTGGTTGCCCCAAATGCCCCCAAGTGCTGGGACTAAGTCAGACTAAAACTGGAAGCCAGGAAGCCCATTCAGGTCTCCTACTTTGGTGGCAAAAATCCAACGACCTGAGCCATCACCACAGCTTCCCAGGAACCATGGCATTAGGAATCTGGACTCAGGAGGTGAAGTGAAGTATGTAAACCAGGAAACCCGATGTGAGACGTAGTCATCCACATTGGTGTCTTCAACTGCTAGTCAATGTCTCCCCTTTGTTTTGCTTCCTTATCCAGTAAATTTCTATTTATCTCTGCAGAGTTATCTGGGGAGACTGAAAAGAGACTACATGAATCTTTTCAAAGTAAAATTTTCCAAACATGAAAATGACAACTTTCATACAAACATGTAGTGAGACCCATTGTGTGTGTGTGTCTATGTACTTCATCCTGGAAATGATAATATGATTGTAGCTTATGTGACAATTAATTAACAGATATTTACATTCTCTAATCTGAAATTTCATGGTAAGAAGATGAATTTCAATTCTTGTGAAAAGTGCATGAGAACATATCTGTTGCATCCTTCATATTAGTCATAAATTAAGTAATCAGTTAATGTCTGCAATAATTGATTGTGTCAAAATGACTGGAGTAAGTGATATGCAGTTAGCTGTCAGAGTATTATTTATTCTCATTCATTTGAATAATTATCCCTAATACTAGGATAGGCATTGCACATCCCTCTTCTACTGAAAGGTTAACTTAAGGAGTTTAGAATTTGATTAGGACGGTTAGACTGATCAGGTATGTCTGTGACAGGTGTTCCATGTGATACTAGTGTGTGAGTTGCTCTACTGTTTGGGGAAATGCTGTCCTCAGTATGAGCAGGCACCATGAAATCAGGAGCTTTGGCAGAAGATAATTGTTGAGGAGAGGCAAGTGTTGCACCCTCTCTTCTACTGCCAGGTGCCCTTCTTCATCCCTTTGATATCAGAACTCCAAGTTACCTTTCCTTCGGACTCCGTACCCTCTGTCTCTTAACCTTTTGGCCTCAGATTGAGAAGTATACTATCATCTAATTTGGATTGAGCCATGCTACTGATGTTCCTTGTTCTCTAGCTTGAATGTGCTTTAGTGTTGGAATTCTCAGCTTCCACCACTGAGTGAGCCAATTCCCTTAGTAAACGCCTCTCATCTCTCTCTCCCTTCCGCCTCGTATGTATGCGTGTGTACATACACACAAATATGCATGCACATATAAATATATATATATGCATGAAAAATAATAGAAATGTAATTTAAAAGTTCTTATTGCGAAAATGTTTGAAGTCCATGCATATGACATGTGTCAAAGTGTTCAAGAAATGCATAATTTGAAAAGTCTACAGATAAAAAGTCTATGCATGGATTTTGTTTCTTCAGTCTTTCAGAAGATCTCCGATTATAGCAATTTTGTTATTTGCACTCAGTTATTTTGGTTACTTATATGTAATTACAAGCTTTTTACAATAAAATATGACATGATAATCGAATAAATAGGTACAGGTATAGAAACATCAAGTTAGGGTTATTTCAAGACTTCTGAAATTAGGTGATTCTTTAAAAAATTTATAATATTCCTATTCCCTAAACATAGTCAATATCAGTAAAGTGTGTAAGTAGGCAATAAAATGAGAGAGAGAAAGAGGGAAGACAAACAGAGAGGGAAAGAGAGGAGAGAATATAAGAGAATAAAATAGAATTTAATAAATTTTTTGTAACATTTTCTAAAGTGATAAGTTTTTAAGTAAAAATATGCAATATTGCATCATAATTCCACTCACACAACATGGTAGTATATGCTTACCAAATAGCTATAGAAAAAGTTATCAATCTTAATCTAAAAATAATGTTTCTAATTGGGTTTTTACATTAAACTTATTTAGCTCCTATTCATTAATGGGCTGACCAGTGGTGTCCATGATAACTCTTAGCCAACAAATATATTTTCCTTTCACATAATTACACGACTGTTAGTTTTTTAGGTAGATTAGTGCAGTGTATTGTTCATTCTTTGTAAAGCTAAAAATTCTGATAATACGCATTGCTGTAGGATTGAAAGTTCTGTATATATCTGTTAGATCCATTTGGGCTATAGTGTCGTTTGAATCTACTGTATCCTTGTTGATCTTCTGTCCTGTTGATCTGTCTATTTCTGAGAGTGGAGTATTGAAGTCCCCCAGTACTATTGTGTTGGGGTCTAAGTCTCCCTTTAATTCCCTTAACAAATCTTTTAGATAAACCGGTGCCCTGTAGTTAGGTGCATATACATTGATAATTGTTATATCTTCTTGTTGTATTGATCCCTTAATCATTATAGAGTGTCCCTCTTTGTCTCTCTTAACAATTTTTGTGGTAAAGTTTATGTTGTCCGATATTAAGATGGCTACGCCTGCTCTTTTTTTCATTTCTGTTGGCATGGTATATCTTTTTCCAGCCTTTCACTTTCAGTCTGTATGGATCTATGTTAGAAAGATGTGTTTCTCAACCCAACTATTTGTTGCTTACAAGAAACACATCTCTCTAACAAAGAGGCATGCAGACTGAAAGTGAAAGGTTGGAAAAAGATATTCCATGCCAATAGAAACCAAAAAAAGCAGGTGTAGCCATATTAATATCAGACAAAATAAACTTTAATACAAAAACTGTTAAGAGAGACAAAGAGGGACACTATATAATGATTAAGGGTTCAATTCAACAGGAAGATGTAACTATTATAAATGTATATGCACCTAATTACAGGGCACCGGTCTATTTAAAAGATATGTTAAGGGACTTAAAGGGAGATTTAGATTCCAATACAATAGTACTGGGGGACTTCAATACTCCACTCTCAGAAATAGACAGATCATCCGGACAGAAGATCAACAAGGAAACAGCAGATTTAATTGACACTATTGCCCAAATGGATCTAACAGATATCTACAGAACTTTCAACCCTACATCTACAGACTTCACATTCTTCTCAGCAGCGCATGGAACCTTCTCTAGGATTGATCACATACTAGGCCATAAAGCAAGTCTCAGCAAATTTAAAAGAATTAGAATCATACCATGCAGCTTCTCAGACCACAGCGGGATGAAGCTGGAAATTAGCAACTCAGGAAACCCCAGAAAGTATGCAAACACATGGAGACTGAACAACATGCTCCTGAATGAACACTGGGTCATTCAAGAAATCAAAAGAGAAATCAAAAACTTTCTGGAAGTAAATGAAGACAACAACACAACATATCAAAACTTATGGGATACAGCAAAAGCAGTATTGAGAGGCAAATTTATAGCAATAGGTGCCTATATCAAGAAATTGGAAAGGTACCAAATAAATGAGCTTTCAGCGCACCTCAAGGACCTAGAAAAACTGCAGCAAACCAAACCCAAATCTAGTAGGAGAAGAGAAATAATTAAAACCAGAGAAGAAATTAACAGGATTGAATCCAAAAAAACATTACAAAAAATCAGCCAAGCGAGAAGCTGGTTTTTTGAAAAAATAAACAAAATTGACACCCCATTGGCCCAACTAACTAAAAAAAGAAGAGAAAAGACCCAAATCAATAAAATCAGAGATGAAAAAGGAAACGTAACAACAGACACCACAGAAATAAAAAGAATCATCAGAAATTACTACAAGGACCTGTATGCCAGCAAACAGGAAAACCTATCAGAAATGGATAGATTCCTGGACACATGCAATCTACCAAAATTGAACCATGAAGACATCGAAAACCTAAATAGACCCATAACTGAAACAGAAATTGAAACAGTAATAAAGGCCCTCCCAACAAAGAAAAGCCCAGGACCAGATGGATTCACTGCTGAATTCTACCAGACATTTAAAGAAGAACTAATCCCATTTCTTCTCAAACTATTCAGAACAATCGAAGAAGAGGGAATCCTCCCAAATTCTTTCTATGAAGCCAGCATCACCTTAATCCCTAAGCCAGAGAAAGATGCAGCACTGAAAGAAAATTACAGACCAATATCCCTGATGAACATAGATGCAAAAATCCTCAATAAAATTCTGGCCAACAGAATACAACAACACATCAGGAAAATCATCCACCCAGACCAAGTGGGATTCATCCCTGGTATGCAGGGATGGTTCAACATTCGCAAATCAATCAATGTGATTCACCACATTAACAGACTGCAGAAGAAAAACCATATGATTATCTCAATTGATGCAGAGAAAGCATTTGATAAAATTCAACACCCTTTCATGATGAAAACTCTAAGCAAATTGGGTATAGAAGGAACATTCCTCAATATAATCAAAGCAATTTATAAAAAACCCACAGCCAGCATCCTATTGAATGGGGAAAAGTTGGAAGCATTTCCACTGAAATCTGGCACCAGGCAGGGATGCCCACTCTCACCACTGCTATTTAACATAGTTCTGGAAGTTTTAGCCAGAGCCATCAGACAAGAAAAAGAAATCAAAGGAATACAAATCAAGAAGGAAGAAGTTAAACTATCCCTCTTTGCAGACGATATGATTCTGTACTTAGAGGATCCAAAGAACTCTACTAAGAGACTATTGGAACTCATAGAGGAGTTTGGCAAAGTGGCAGGATATAAAATCAATGCACAAAAATCAACAGCCTTTGTATACACAAGTAATGCCATGACTGAGAAAGAACTGCTAAGATCAATCCCATTCACAATAGCTACAAAAACAATCAAATACCTTGGAATAAACTTAACCAAGGACGTTAAAGATCTCTACGATGAAAATTACAAAACCTTAAAGAAAGAAATAGAAGAGGATACCAAAAAATGGAAAAATCTTCCATGCTCATGGATTGGAAGAATCAACATCATCAAAATGTCCATTCTCCCAAAAGCAATTTATAGATTCAATGCAATCCCAATCAAGATACCAAAGACATTCTTCGCAGATCTAGAAAAAATGATGCTGAAATTCATATGGAGGCACAAGAGACCTTGAATAGCTAAAGCAATCTTGTACAACAAAAACAAAGCCGGAGGAATCACAATACCAGACTTCAGGACATACTACAGGGCAGTTGTAATCAAAACAGCATGGTACTGGTACAGAAACAGATGGATAGACCAATGGAACAGAATTGAAACACCAGAAATCAACCCAAACATCTACATCCAACTTATATTTGATCAAGGATCTAAAACTAATTCCTGGAGCAAGGACAGTCTATTCAATAAATGGTGCTGGGAAAACTGGATTTCCACGTGCAGAAGCATGAAGCAAGACCCCTACCTTACACCTTACACAAAAATCCACTCAACGTGGATTAAAGACCTAAATCTACGTCCTGACACCATTAAGTTATTAGAGAACATTGGAGAAACCCTTCAAGATATTGGCACAGGCAAAGAATTTCTGGAAAAGACCCGGGAGGCACAGACAGTCAAAGCCAAAATCAACTATTGGGATTGCATCAAATTGAGAAGTTTCTTTACTGCAAAAGAAACAGTCAGGAGAGTGAAGAGACAACCGACAGAATGGGAAAAAATATTTGCAAACTATGCAACAGATAAAGGGTTAATAACCAGAATCTACAAAGAGATCAAGAAACTCCACAAAAACAAAACCAACAACCCACTTAAGAGATGGGCCAAGGACTTCAATAGACATTTTTCAAAAGAGGAAATCCAAATGGCCAACAGGCACATGAAAAAATGTTCAAGGTCACTAGCAATCAGGGAAATGCAAATCAAAAGCACAATGAGGTTTCACCTCACCCCGGTTAGAATGGCTCACATACAGAAATCTACCAACAACAGATGCTGGCGAGGATGTGGGGAAAAAGGGACACTAACCCACTGTTGGTGGGAATGCAAACTGGTTAAGCCACTATGGAAATCAGTCTGGAGATTCCTCAGAAACCTGAATATAACCCTACCGTTCGACCCAGCCATCCCACTCCTTGGAATTTACCCAAAGGAGTTTAAATTGATAAAGAAAAAAGCGGTCTGCACCCTAATGTTTATTGCAGCACAATTCACAATAGCCAAGACCTGGAACCAACCTAAATGCCCATCAATGGTAGACTGGATAAAGAAATTATGGGATATGTATTCTTTAGAATACTATACCGCAGTAAGAAACAACGAAATCCAGTCATTTGCAACAAAATGGAGGAATCTGGAACACATCATGCTGAGTGAAGTAAGCCAGTCCCAAAGGGACAAATACCATATGTTCTCCCTGATCGGTGACAACTGACTGAACACCAAAAAGGAAACCTCCTGAAGTGAAATGGACACTATGAGAAATGGTGACTTGATCAGCATAGCCCTGACTGCTAATGGACAACTTAATACATTATCCCTCATAGTATTTTTTTTTTGTCTGTTCTACTTAATATGACTGGTTTAATTCTGTAATTATCACACAGTTATTCTTAAGTGTTGAAAATTAACTGAAATGTGATCCCTGTTAAACATAAAAGTGGGAATAAGAGAGGGAAGAGATGTATAATTTGGGGCATGCTCGGGCTGACTTTCCCCAATTGGTAGAGTTGGAAACATACTAGGGGATTCCAATTCAATCCCATCAAGGTGGCATGTGCCAATGCCATCTCACTATTCCAAGTGATCAATTTCAGTTCACAATTGATCATAATGAAAGGACTAAGAGTCAAAGGGAGCACATAAACAAGTCTAGTATCTGCTAACACTAACCGATAGAATAAATAAAGGGGAGAGTGATCCAACATGGGAAGTGAGATACTCAGCAGACTCATAGAATGGCAGATGTCCTAAATAGCACTCTGGCCTCAGAATCAGCCCTAAAGGCACTCGGATCTGGCTGAAAAGCCCATGAGAGTATTTCAGGCATGGAAAGCCAAGACACTCTGGCAAAAAGATCTCTGTGAGTGAGATCCCAGTGGAAAGAACAGGTCTTCAAAGAGGGAGGTGCCTTTCTCTGAAGGGAGGAGAGAACCTCCACTTTGACTATGACCTTGTCTAAACAAGATAAGAGTCGGAGAACTCAAGGGGCTTCCATAGCCTTGGAAACTCATGACTGGTGCATAGGGAGATTACTGATGCCATAAACAGGAGTGTCAATTTGTAAAGTCAACAACAGGAGTCACTGTGCACTTACTCCTCATGTAGGATCTCTGTCCTTAATGTGCTGTACACTGAGGCTTAATGCTATAATGAGTACTCAAACAGTATATTTCACTTTGTGTTTCTATGGGGGTGCAAACTGTTGAAATCTTTACTTAATGTACACTAAACTGATCTTCTGTTAAAAAAAAAAAAAAGAAAAGAAACTATCAATTCCCAACTTGACTCTCACTGGGATTAAACATGAAAATAGGTCTGATCTGATTTCATCATCATTTAAAAAAAAAATCATCTATTATTTTTCACTTTATGTTTCTGTGTGGGAACAAACTGTTGAAATCCTTACTTAAGGTATACTAAGCTGATCTTCTGTATACTAAGATAATCGAAAATGAATCTTGATGTGAATGGAAGGGGAGAGGGAGTGGGAAAGGGGAGGGTGGTGGGTGGGAGGGACGGTATGGGGGGGGAAGCCATTGTAACCCATGAGACGTACTTTGGAAATTTATATTCATTAAATAAAAGATAAAAAAAAAAGAAAGAGAAAGAGAGAGAGAGAAAAAGAGAGAGAGAGATATCTTCTATCTACTAATTCACTCTCCAGATAGGTGCAATATTCAGTGGGACAGGCTGAAGCCAGGAACTTATTACTGCATCCAAGTCTCCAACACGGGTAACAAGGGTCCGGGTACTTGAGCCATCTTACACTGCCTTCCCAGACAATTAGCAGGAATAATTAGCCGTGGCTCACTTGGCTAATCCTCCACCTGCGGCGCCAGTATCCTAGGTTCTAGTCCCGCTTGGGGTGCCAGATTCTGTCCTGGTTGCTCCTCTTCCAGTCCAGCTCTCTGCTGTGGCCCAGGAAGGCAGTGGAGGATGGCCCAAGTGCTTGGGCCCTGCACCCCATGGGAGACTGGAAGGAAGCACCTGGCTCCTGGCTTCGGAACGGCAAAACAGCGGCCATAGCAGCCATTTGGGGGGTGAACCAATGGAGGGAGGACCTTTCTCTCTGTCTCTTTCTTTCTCTCACTGTCTAACTTTGCCTGTCAAAAAAAAAAAAAAAAATCAAGCAGCCATGACTGAAACCAGTGTTCATATGTGATACCTGCATAGCAGGTGGTGGCTTACTCCAATTCACCACAACACTTGCTGCAAGAAGACATTTGAATGAAATTTTGGCTTCTGTGTTTGTACAACTCAATACTAATTCAATGCATGGAGCTCAAATATTTTTGGATACTTTCAGTTATTCTTTAATTCAATATATGGTAAACAAATCAGGGTTGTAAATATTCATTTGCCAGGCAGAAGTCAAATGTTAATATTGAGTTGTTTTTTTTAATTTTAATTTGAAAGGTAGAGAGGTAGAGACAGAGAGAAAGGTCTTCCATCTGCTCATTCACTCTCCACGTGGTCTCAACAGCTGGAGCTGGGCCAATCCAAAGCCAGGAGCCTTTTGCAGGTCCCTCATGTGGGCGCGGGGGCCCAAGAACACTTGAACCTTCTTCTAGTGCTTTCCCAGGCCATTAGCAGGGAGCTGGATCATCTCATCTCTGAATTTGAGACTGTCTGCCACCGAGAATAAAGGTTAAGGTAGAGTTCAAATCATGTATCTACATTCTGAAGAGATGATCCAACACATGTACAATGGCAGAAAACCCTAGCAACTGATTAGTCCTGAGAATTTAAGGAATTCTTAGACAAATAATTAGCCGACTAGTAAGAAAATAGAATTCTTGATAAAAGACCATAAAAAACTAGTGTTTACAAAATCAGGGGAATATAGTCTTTGAATGAACAAGTATCAAGAACAGTAGTAACAACAAACTCTAGGACAGGGTCTTTTTTTTTTTTTTTTGAAAGGCAGAGTGGACAGTGAGAGAGAGAGACAGAGAGAAAGGTCTTCAAAAAAAAAAAAAAAAAAAAAAAAAAAAGAAAGATGTGTTTCTTGTAAGCAGCAAATAGATGGGTTTTATTCCTTAACCCAATCAGCCAATCGGTGTCTTTTAACTGGACAGTTCAAGACATTAACGTTCAATGTGACTAATGAAAAGTGGTAACTTTGCCCTGCCATTTGCCAAAGATAAGTTCTAATATATGCTTTGAATTCCCTGTGATCTTTTGCTGTGAGCTTTCCTTCCTTTATCTTCTTTCATATTGATGACCGTGTTTCTTTGTTTCTGTGTGTAACACATCTTTAAGCATCTTTTGCAGGGCTGGACGAGTGGTGACAAATTCTTTCAATTTCTGTTTGCTATGAAAAGTCTTTATTTCTCCTTCATTCACAAATGATAGCTTTGCAGGATATAATATTCTGGGCTGGCAGTTTTTCTCTCTTAGTACCTGGGCTATATCTTGCCATTCCCTCCTAGCTTGTAGGGTTTCTGATGAGAAGTCAGCTGTGAGTCTGATTGGAGATCCTCTGAGAGTAATCTGACGTTTCTCTCCTGTACATTTTAGGATCTTTTCTTTATGTTTCACTGTGGAGAGTTTAATTACAATGTGTCGTGGTGAGGATCTCTTTTGGTCGTGTTTATTAGGGGTTCTGTGAGCTTCCTGTACTAGGATTTCTCTGTCCTTCTCCAAACCTGGGAAATTTTCTGCTAATATCTCACTAAAAAAGGCCTTCCAATCCTTTCTCCCTCTCCATGCCTTCAGGAACTCCTAGAACCCGAATGTTGGGTTTTTTAATAGTATCCTGAAGATTCCCGACAATATGTTTTAGATTTCTAATTTCCTCTTCTTTTCTTTGGTCTGACTGTATCCTTTCCTGTTCTGTGTCTTCTAAGTCCGATATTCTCTCTTCTGCTTCACCCATTCTGTTTGTAAGGCTCTCTATTGTGTTTTTCATTTGATCTATTGAATTCTTCACTTCATTATGATTTCTCGTCACTATCACAGTTTCCTGTTGTACTAGTTGTTTCGTTTCATTTTGATTCCTCCTTAATATTTCATTTTCCCGAGAGAGATTTTCTATCTTGTCCATTAAGGATTTCTGTAGTTCAAGAATTTGTTTTTGAGAACTTCTTAATGTTCTTATCAATTTTTTGAGATCTGCTTCTTGCATGTCTTCTAACTCATCATCTTCATAATCTTGGAGGCAAGATGGCGGAATAGGAAGGGAGCACACTGATAGTCCGGGGAGAGACAGTTTAATAAAAGTGGAGATACTGCAGATTCAAGGAAGAGTAGGGGAGGAAACAGCAGAAGAAACTCTTCCGAAACGCATGATTCACAGTGGACCTGTGTGGAGAGCGTGGGAGCCCACAGTTCGGGACACCAGCGGCAGACTCAACACACCAGCGCTGGAACGCGAGGTGAGCCGAACCTCAATAGTCCGAGACACCGGCAGGCAAGCGGAGAGAGGAGACTAGAGGGAACGACCCCCGGGGGGGAAAAGTTCACCAGGCTAACTGGAAGAGAGAGAGAGAGGAAAAAAAAAAGGTGACTGGTACGGACACGGGTTTCTCTCTCTCCCCTCACCTCTCAAGGGCAAGCAAGACAAAGAGTAGGCGCCATCTTGGACATACGTCATAAGCAGAGCGACCTCAGGTCTGCACTGGCCCTGAGCCTAGCAGAAAAACCTGACTCTGGGTGGGGCGAATTAACAGGAGATTAGGACCTAGTAAATTTGTCGTGCTACTGAACTGAGACTGTGAAAAAAGAGACGGTGGGGGAGAGAACTCACGGAATTCACCTGAGTACTCTCCAGAGATGCTACAATTCTGTAACTTTGGCAACCCAGTGGGAGACCGAAGGAGAATCTGAGCCCACCCTGAGGGCAGAACAGATTCCCTGTGTGGTCCTTGGGAAAGAGCTTCCGATCTCTGGCTCCTGTGGGTATATCATTTGCCTGCTAACTACCTCCAACTTCGTTCAGCTGTGCAGAATTACTTAGAGAGAGAGAGATCTACCACGCCTAACCTGGGAGTGTCACCTTTGGCACACCAAACAGAGCTCTCAGGCCACACCCATCTCAAGCCTCTAAGGCTCCATCAAAGACAGTCCACTTAATCTAGAGTCATAGTATAACAAGAAAAAGCACCACAGTGAAGAAACCAAATATCTCCAATATGCCAAATAACAAACGTAAAAACCGAGGCAATAAAAACAAGGAAGTCACCATGACACCCCCAAACGATAATACGCATTGCAAATCTTAGAGTGGTAAAATGATCTTATCTACCATTGTCTACCATGTTAGTGATTGAGAACTGGGACTCAGCAGAGCTCAGTAAAAGTCTTTCAATTATTATATGCTGTTAATAAGATAGTAAATAGAAGTGTCAGGTAGTACTAAACAGGGATGTGGGCCTTTTCACCACTCTTCTGCAACCAAGCCCTTCTCATGTCTTCAGTACCTTTTTTTATTCCCCTTATTAAGATAAACATCTAAGCCTATTGATTTTGCAGCACTTAAATATCCCTCATGCATACCAAGGCTTGGGTCACCCCCAAACAATTGGAAAATGGAATTCAAACATAAATTACTCAAATTCAGTACTTGTTGTTTGTCCTCTAACAAAGGTATCGATTAGAGGCAGACAACAAAGATAAAGAATACCCAAAAATGGAGAGTGTGTATTGCATGATAAGGATAAGAGCTATTAAGTCAGGCACATGTGGTTTGGGTTTAGATTTCAACTCCAAGCATTGTAGCCAGTTATTTAACATCTCTTATGCTTTGCTTCCATTTCTCTTATGCTCACAATATCTATCAAGAGTGAGACATAAACTTATGCCATGTAAAAGAATAAGGTGTACACTGATGTTACACCCATGAAGGGCTTGACAGAGCAATTGCCATTAAGTTAGTCCATGATATATAGTGCACAATGTCCCAACCCCTACTCTCCAACCTGTAAGTACCCTGGGAGACACTTCCTTGTGGCCTATGTGGGTGCTTGCTTCCATTTTTAGCTTAGAGAGGAGGGTCCCGGATTCTCCATTCTCATCAGAACCCAAGCAGCAGCTGTCTTGCAGAACTAAAAAAATAGTTAAAAATAGTATTCTTAAGTACGTAGCCTAGATATCTGGGTTGATGCACCCTGTGCATTTCTTCTGGACAGAAGAAAAGTAACATATTTTAGATTTTTAAAAAATAAAAACACAAAATGTCAAAACATGCTTTAGATGGAAACACGTCATATACATAAGCACAGGCTTTATGCTAAAACAAAATACATGTATGTGGTATAGAAGGGAAAGATAAAGGGGCTCTATGTGTGAGACAGAATAAAATGCATCAAACTGGAAGATTCATTCCAGAGAGTGAAGTGTTGTCTGTAATACTTTCATCGAGAAAATAGTGATGAATATGAGTCACTAAATGTGTTTATTAACTAACCAGGAGTGCCCCAACAACCCAGAACACCTGAATGTGCTATTAATAAATTAAGGAGAGATGGGTTTTAGACTGTATTTGCATCCTCTAGATATATAACTGGATTAAGTCATGAGAAATTTCTAGGGCACCTGCCCTATCAGTGAAAGAAAGGAGGAATAACCCATTCATCCACAGACCTTATCTAGCTCTCTCTGGATGATACTGAGTTTCTATGCCTAAGGACTGAAAATTCAGAAGGCCAATTGCTGACTGCAGATGCCATGTGAAAGGCTCGTCCCTCCTAATATCCTAAAAACGATACATACTAAACAAGAGAGAAATGAGACAACAGGAGAAAGTGAGCGGCTTGATTTGAGATCCGAGGATGCCAGCGAGGAGCCTCAGTAAGGCTGCTGCCAGGCAGCAGGTAGGAAGGAGACTCTGGTGAGCACTGCTGGAAGGATGCCGGCCCCTGCAGAGCAGTGGCGGAGGCAGAAGGAGTCAGCTGAGAGGACCACAGAGCGAAAAGGATGCCAGACAATATCCTCCCGCCTTTTCCTTCCGCGCTTTCCAATTAATTACCAAAATCCTCCTTCTGTCACGTTGGAGGGAGGCATGTGTGAGCAGATGGAGAGGCCTGTGCATCGCTGGTGTCTAGCTTCTTATGCACAGTTATGTTTTTCCTCTGCTAATTGACAGTACCAATGGAGGCAGGGAAGTTAGATATAGGTATAAATATATGTTTACTGGTTGATGTGTCTGCCTGATGTATGCATGTACATTAACTCATTCTTCAGGTTTCAACTTAAATATATTCTCAGTGAGAAATTTCCTGAGTAGTTTTTTTTTTTTTAATCTTGGTTTCTCACATTTAATTCTTGTCCTTTGTCTTCAAAGGATCTGGCATGGTGGTTATTCACATATTTATTTAGTATTTATTTTCCCCCAAGAGCTTACAAGCTCTTTGAGGTAAGGGACTATATCTACGATGTCCTCATAGCACATAATAGGGGTTCAATAACTATTGCTTGAATGAATAATATCAGAAACTATCAAGTGAACAGTTAAATGAGCACCTGGAAAAAACTTTTGAAGATGTCAGAGAATAAATAGAATTAAAATGTAACTAGAAATATGGCATAAACTATGAGATGGAGGAGAAACCATATATGCAAAGAAAAATCAGGCTAAATTATGGTGTGTAGCTAATTAATTAACAAGATAGGAAAAAGTACAAAAGTCAATTTTGTTTTCATTGTTTCTAAAAGTTCCAAGAAGTAATTCACCATTTTTGACACTGGATAGAGGAAGAGAGACTGGAATATACACACACACACACACACACACATATATATACATATATATATATATATACACTACAATATAAATGTGAATGTTTGTCCTTTGAAAGCTTCGAGGTAGAATTACTAGCTAGTTATCTCATGATAATATATCAGAGAAGGTCCTAATTATATCGCTGAAACTTGCAAAAATGGGAGAAAACCAAAGGTATAAATAAATTACTGATAACGTATGCATACTTAAAGGATGGAGAAAACAGAAGACAATGTGTGAAATCACTTCTCTGCATTCAGGAAATCACCAGAATTCAGAAAGGAATTGGTCAAGGATACAGTATTATATGGGGTGATTATTATTATTATTAGACAAAGATTAACAATGTAAGATATTGGATATTGTTTAGTGAGAAACATTCAGGGAACCAAAGAAAAATTAAGACATCATTAAGGGCCTTTGAGAGGAGAGTTACAGTAATCAAGAATAGAAAACACTGTTGTGTGAAATCTACAGGAAACGGTGGTAAATACATGGGTATAGTGAAAAATGACTGCTCTTTGACAGTGATTGGAAAGCAGAACCATTGGCAGCTGAAGCTGGGTCAGGGGACATCCTTCCCAGGCAGTTATTGGGTGACATTGTGTGAACCGATAGAAGGTAGGAGCTGTGAGGTTGGAAGATGGAAGGGTCCGCTTGCCTCTGCTGCACTGTGATGCTATGCATCACTCATGGATAGAGAACAGCCGCCCAGTAGAATTAATGTCATCAAAGTCAGTTGTAGGACACACATACATTTTTTGTCTGGGCACGCCCAGATTGTGTTTCAATTTTCTGTATTTTGTGATTGACTTTTCTCCCACTATGCGGTTTATAGTTGGAAAACGTCTCTTTTTGGAATCTCTGAAAATAAACACAAGCGTATAGAATTCCTGATGATGGATTTGCATCCTCCAAAAACCAGAATTCCTGATGGAGTTAAATATTCAAGCCATCTATTTTGAGGGGAGGAGATATTTGTGAAAGATAAAGGAGAGAGAGACAAAGGAGTGTGTGCGGGGGCGGGGAAAGACTCCCAATTGTTCTGCAATTCTGAACCTTGCAAAGGGGAAAACGCAAAGAAAATAGGATTGGGTGTCATAGTTTAGCTTGCAGTGCAGCTTAAAGAGGGTCTCAGCCCAGAAAGAAGGGAGTAGAAATGGCCTCATGGGACTGCCACACTCACTGTTGGCTGGGAGAGGCCTGACAAAGCTGGGCTTCAGCATTAAAGCTGTGGATCTTTCTGTCTTCATTCACTGAGGCTGCAACAGTGAAAATGCATTAACTTGTGGCTTATGAGCACTGGGCATTTATTGGTCAGAGTTCTGGAGGCTGCAATTTCAAGATCAAAGCACCAGGAGATTTGGTGTCTGGTGAGAGCCAGCTTTCTGATTCACAGATAACACTTCGGAGCTGTGGAGCTGTGTCCCCCACAAGACCCACTACTTAATCATACGATACCAGAGATTAGGTGTTAATAAATGAATTTTGGGATGGGGGCACAAACATTCAGACCATTTCAATTCTCTAAACAGAATAGCTATCAAATGCCCCCCTCCTGAGAGGCGGTCCTGAATGCAGAGAAAGGCAGGTTATGCCCCTGGCTGCCATGCAATCCTCCTGCACCAGGTATGGCCAGGTCACTTTAGGGGTCTTTGTCAATGTCTAAGTTCCTCAGGGCCAAGGCGGCTGCATCATTCACATGTGCTGAGGACAGGGGAATGCGTTAGCACTTATCTGTACTTTGAAAACATTACCTGTCACTTACAGTGAGAAGAATCCACACACAGGTTGTCCACAACCTGATGCTCTGCATCTAATTTCTCCTTTAGAAATTATTCTCCAGAGCTTATTTTTAAGACTATAATTTCTGGGTCATTTACAACAATTGTTCCACTGATCTGGTTTGAAATCCCATGAATACCATGATCATGGCTCATATCCAAATTTCATTTTGGAAAAGAGAAACGAAGACTACAATGGACGCATTTGAAAGATATTTGAATTCAAGCTACAGATTTTCTTAGTGCCTTAAAAAAACACCAAGAATAAAATGAAAAATAGATGCACATGGAGTGCTGCATGTCCATCTCTGGTGGCAGGAGCTGGGTAATGTGAATGTCTTCCATCATGTCACTTGAGTAAAAACAATATACATGTGTATGAAAAGTTCTCTTTTTGTCCACTTTCCTTTACTGTATAAGAAACTCTTTTCATTTTGGGTCCCCCATGATGAGTTTTCTATTTAAAGCAAGTGCTTCCATTCAAACGGCCAACCCAATTTTCTCCCTGGGAAAATAAAATCATCCGAGGGCACCTCATTTCGCGTGACTGCTCCCAGGTGCCGTTTTACAGAGCTGGCACACACACTTGCAAGAAGCCGGTTTTGGTTAGCACCCAATTGCAGCGGGGATAATTGGCACACTTGCTCAGCACACACCTCTGCTAACCGCTCTAAACATAATCCTGCCCGCCACCGCTGGGTTCCTATACATTTTTGGATTGCTCTGACCTCGATGAAAGGAAAAGTTGCTAGCAGAGATGAGTGAGCAGGTTTGTATGAAAAAAACGCATGTGAGCCAGCTGGTCGTGTTTGTTCACTGCGACAGGGTCAGAGACCCGGTATGGTCTTAATAAATAGAATCAACTGACTTCATATGCATTTTGGCACTAATCTGTGGCCTATGGCATCATTTCCTGGGGTTTAGTACAATATTAATAAAAAGGGCTATTCCAGATTAGGCACAAATCAATGCTATATTATAAAACAGTTCTAATTTTTTGTTAAAAAACAAAATGAAATAGGGTGACTGCTATGTGTGACATTGACTTGAGTATCTATATAGCCAGTTTAAATTGAGATTTGCTTTGTTTTAAAATTCTTTATTGGATTTTGTTTATTACTTTAAAACCCCATCTCTTCCTACAAGTACGAAGCAGAATCTAATACCTGGTTGCAGGTTCACCCTTTGGCTGTGAAACATACTGAATTCATTACATTTGTTTGTGCAGCCTCTGTTAATCTATTGTGACAATAAATTAGACTCTGAGTTAAATTAAAGCAAATTGCACAATGATTAGAAGTGTTTTTTTTTTCTTTATTTTTTTCTCCTTTCTTTTCCAACCTAACTACATTATATGATCTGGAAATAGGCAAGACATTTTAAAAACTATACTCTTCAGTAAGGGTTAACTTTTGGATAATTTAGGAAGACACAGTTTTTGTTAAAGCCCTTTAGCTTTTTTCCCCATAATATCATAAAATTTCTATTAACATAGAATATAATATTCATCTTTATCAATAATTTTTTAAAATTTTCCCCATTGTGATCTTTATTCTGTCTGTGTTTGATATAGAGTTGCAGGAAGATGCAAAATGAGTAATGACTTTGAGTTATATGGTAGAATATCAACAAAAATGAGTAAATTGTTCCTTCTTATGCAAAATGTCACTTCATGTTGTTATTTTTACTTCTAAATTTGGTCTAGAAATTTGCTGAACTTGCTCAAGATCTGCCACTACATGTTCTCACTAATTTAGATTTAATGAAACGAGTAGTAGGAGCCATGCTTGAGGAGTGAGTGCCTGGAGTCTATCACTCAAGTTACTTCACAACACTCACCCTGTGCCTACTCCCCTCCTGCATGTGCTAGGGTACCCTGTTCTGAACAGATGATGCCAACTAGACCAGCGGCAGATTTCACTAGCCATTAAACTGTCTGTCAGCACACATGTTGGATGTAGCCTTAGAGTAGCCGATGTGCAACACCCTGAAGGGGAGGCTCACCTTCATACCATGCTCTATGGAACTGAGAAAGGTTAATTAATATATTTGGACTTAGTGAGGAATCAATTTTAAAATCAAGATCAGCTATGGAAGAGAAGCAATCTGGGATTTTCACATATCTAAGAATTATTGCATTAGTCCTAAAAAACTGGAATTGAATGACAAAATGCAAATTTCTCTTAATTTCCTCTGGCTATTAAATGACATAAGAGCACTTTGCCCAGGGCATGGGCAATAAATATTAACAATTAGTATTCTAAGTAGGCTAAAGCTTTGGAGAACAGAGTGCACAACCGTATTTGCACACACATATGTAATTTGCACACACAAATACTTCTTTTCATTAATATAGTTTTAAAAATAAAAGGGCGATTCCTATTTCTTTTTTCTTTTTATACCTGTTTCTTTAATTGTTAAAATATATAGGGATCATTCTCAGCAACAAACAACATTTGTGCTTTAAGTATCTTTTACTGATAATAATGACTAATGATAATAAGTAATAAATGTGCCCATTTCCTTGTATAGAAGGGAGGTCATTAGCCACAGGCAGAAGTGGGGAAGAAAACTTCTATAATGCTCCTAGACTTCTATGCTTGAGCTCACTTCACTGTAATCATCCTTCCCAGACATTACCTAACAGATGATAATCAATGATATAACTGAATGTTCCTTTAATAATGGAAACAATGTGATCCTATAAAGAACCACACACTCCTCGCTAGTCATCCAATATTTTTTATTATTATTCTTTTTTTATTTGACAGGTAGAGTTATAGACAGTGAGAGAGAGACAGAGAGAAAGGTTGTCTTTCCATTGATTCACTCCCCTAATGGCTGCTACGGCCAGTGAGCTGTGCCAATCCGAAGCCAGGAGCCATGTGCTTCCTCCTGGTCTCCCATGTGGGTGCAGGGACCCACACACTTGGGCCATCCTCCACTGCCTTCCTGGGCCACAGCAGAGAGCTGGACTGGAAGAGGAGCAACTGGGACAGATTCCGGTGCCCCGACAGGGGCTAGAACCTGGGGTGCCGGTGCCTCAGGCAGAGGATTAGCCAAGTGAGCCGTGGCACCGGCCCAGTCATCCAATATTAATCAACAGTCACTCAGCCCTTGCACAGCTTCACTGTCCAAACCAAGCAAAGATGTTCTCTACCATACAGTAAAATGGACCACCATTTTCCTCATGAAGATGGGTCTATCTCTGCCAAAAGTTCCATTTCTTTTTCGACAATATTCATCTGGACTGCATGGGAACAAGAAGAAGGGAAAAAATTAATAACTACCAATGATTTCTGACCAAAATTAAAATGGGTAGAGCAGAGCTCAGAGCTATTCACTGAAACACATTTTGTAAACTCCTTAAAAGTAAATTAAGGATGATGATAGCCGAACACTGAGTTACTGGAATTTCTCTGTTTAATTAACTTGTCTTAATTTAGAATGTATGTACACACCATAAGGTGAAATGCATTCCTGAAATAAAAACACATTTAGAGTTCATTGAATTTTATTCTTGGCTTCCTGAGTCAAAAGACAAATGTAATTCTACTTGTGATAATAAACCTGGTTAGAAAAATGGTTACCATATCTATCTTCAAGGGCCATCCCTTTCTCTGCTAGCTTACACATTTAAGTACTCAAGAATAAAAGGGATATGAATATTGACATAAAATGAAGTAATTTTAAGGAGAAATAGAGCAATACATTTCTACTCTATTCCTCACTTTTTTATTTTTGTTTGCACTAATATAGGGTTTCTATTTCCCTTTTAAAGTAATTTATTTAGAGAATTTTGCCATTCTATTTTTGAGTACTGGGTGTACGTTATCACTATTTTTTCCTCTATGATGGTCACTATGACAAAAACATGGTTTAATAGAGAATTACCAGCATGTTAACATCAACTAAAACATAAGTGATAATTTTTCATATTAAAAATTAGCATGATCAAGGAAATTTACAATGATAATCTTTTGGTCCCATATAATTATAAATTGGAATATAGCAGAAAATGACACGGCATTTTTATGTTTATAAGGAGATTCTTCTTTCCTTTCATAGAAATAAGCTATAAAGAATTAGCTTTACATAGTTGTCTATAGCTGAGAAATGCAATTTTGTGATATCATTGCCTGAGTTTAAGCGGTTTTATAAATATATTAAAATCATTTTTCAGTGGTTTCTTGATTAACAGCTCTTCTAAAAATAAAATTCACAGCAGTAATAAGATTCTGAGGGTTTGAAATATAAGAGCTTGTGTCTGGAGTCCAAGTCAAGCTCTGGGCTCTGAATTGCCACATCCAAGCCACAGTGAGGCACTATTAGTCACTGTCTTTAAGAGGTGGTATAGCGTAAGAGAAGGAAGAATCTTCTACCAATGAACATCCTCCACAGAGGTCCACAAGAAATACCTTTATGGGAGGTGGGTATTTCTAAACCACCCTACTCATCTCCAAGTCCTTGAATTCCATTCAGCACTTAGTTGGCTTAGAACACACTTAAGCTTTCATATTCAGATATTTTCGCTTCTGAGGATGTCCAATGAGAGGAAGCTCTGATTTAGCTTCAGATATTCCATTGTTCCTAAAGCTGTTCCAGCTCAGATGTTCACTTGCTTAGTCTGCTAGTTCCCTAAACATTCCTGCAGCCCTCTCTTCTTCTGAACTCCATCACACTTTATATGGACTATGAGCAATAATGATATTTTCTTTGAGGACATCAGAAATTCATAGAGGATTAAGGTCATATTCTTCTAGTAAGTTTATACTCTTTTCTCTTCCACTAAAGTTACTCTATCCAGCTTTCTAATTCAGGTACTTCCATTGGGGAACACAATATTGTCTTGATGTTCACATATGTGCTCAGAATTTAAGAAATTGTACTGATCTCACAATTTTCCTATTCTACGGAAGCAACAACTTTAAGTGCAGATTTTATTGGTCTATCACTCTATTAGCCTGGAGATGAAATAGCGTCTTATGTCATGGGAGCATGAGCATTGCTGTATAGCTTGAGCAGCAGCTTGAACTGATTGAAAAACCAAGATATATTTGAAGACACAGCAAAAGTGTTAAAATAAACTATAATATAGTTTCCACGTGGTACACTAACAATGGAAGTCCTATTGGGGCATACGTGTTCACCACAATGAGTTGGCATTGGAATCCATGATGGGGAACAGTGGTTCACCATTATCTGTTTGCCATACTAGTAGAAGTTCTATGCCCTGGTTAATGTTCACCAGGTGGTATGGCCTGCACTCCTAAGAATCATACCACTGTGCTTCATCCTGGGCTTCCATTTCATCTAGAAAAAGTGCCTGTGATTTATTTGATGCATTTTTGCATCAGAGATGAGATCTATGTCTTGTTCTATGGTCAAATCAGTAGGAAATTACAGGTATTTGTTGTGTATATGCTTGACTATCTCCTGAGCTTCAGTCAAGACACCTTGAGTTAAGGCCAAGCTCAATGTTAAATGAAAAGGCACTTAACAATGGAGTTTTGCTGAGCTAAATTCTATACCACTGGTGGGATGACCAAGTATCCATGTTAAGGCATTCAACATACATCTTAAGTTAATAGATGGTCAAGAAGCAGAGTAAGAGCCACTCTTGGGAGGGAGAAGATATGGTGTCTGTCTGAGGTAACTGATGCTCTTAGTAGTTTTTTTGTCTGTTCTACTTAATATGACTGGTTTAATTCTGTAATTAATACACAGTTATTCTTAAGTGTTAAAAATTAACTGAAATGTGATCCCTGTTAAACATAAGAGTGGGAATAAGAGAGGGAAGAGATGTATAATTTGGGACATACTCAAGCTGACTTGCCCCAAATGATAGAGTTAAAAACATACCAGGGGATTCCAATTCAATCCCATCAAGGTGGCATGTGCCAATGCCATCTCACTATTCCAAGTGATCAATTTCAGTTCACAATTGATCATAATGAAAGGACTAAGAGTCAAAGGGAGCACATAAACAAGTCTAGTACCTGCTAACACTAACCGATGGAATAAATAAAGGGGAGAGTGATCCAACATGGGAAGTGAGATACTCAGCAGACTCATAGAATGGCAGATGTCCTAAATAGCACTCTGGCCTCAGAATCAGCCCTAAAGGCACTCGGATCTGGCTGAAAAGTCCATGAGAGTATTTCAGGCATGGAAAGCCAAGACACTCTGGCAAAAGATCTCTGTGAGTGAGATCCCAGTGGAAAGAACAGGTCTTCAAAGAAGGAGGTACCTTTCTCTGAAGGGAGGAGAGAACCTCCACTTTGACTAGGACCTTGTCTAAACAAGATAAGAATCGGAGAACTCAGAGGGCTTCCATAGCCTTGGAAACTCATGACTGGAGCATAGGGAGACTACTGATGCCATAGACAGGAGTGTCAATTGGTAAAGTCAACAACAGGAGTCACTGTGCACTTACTCCTCATGCAGGATCTCTGTCCTTAATGTGCTGTGTATTGAGATTTAATGCTATAACGAGTACTCAAACAATATATTTCACTTTGTGTTTCTATGGGGGTGCAAACTGTTGAAATCTTTACTTAATGCATACTAAACTGATCTTCTGTAAAAAAAAAAAAAAAAAGAAATTATCAACTCCCAACTTGACTCTCACTGGGATTAAACATGACAATAGGTCTGATCTGATTTCATCATCACTTAAAAAAATCATCTATTATTTTTCACTTTATGTTTCTGTGTGGGAGCAAACTGTTGAAATCCTTACTTAATGTATACTAAGCTGATCTGTATATTAAGATAATCGAAAATGAATCTTGATGTGAATGGAAGGGGAGAGGGAGTGGGAAAGGGGAGGGTAGTGGGTGGGAGGGACGGTATGGGGGGGAAGCCATTGTAATCCATAAATCGTACTTTGGAAATTTATATTCATTAAATAAAAGTTAAAAAAAAAGAAAATCACCGATTAAATACATTAAAAAAAAAGTCCGAGCAGTCTCTTTTTTGGATGGACCTCTATCACATGAGTGTCACTGAGACCTACAATTTCACAGGACCAAAGGGCTCCCTTGGCTCAATGGCAGAGCCCAAGTCAGTGCCTGTTGCTTGGTTTCTAGTGCCTGTTTTTGTTAAAGACCCTGTCCAAGCTGACCACATTTTGGCTAATCTTGATTAGAGGGTTCAAATAAATATTCAAGCGAAGAACATGTTTTCTACAATAACCAAATAAGCTGTTTAGGGCTGCCAAGTACAGCAACTTCTGAATAACTATTTTTAGGCATCCCTCTTTTTTACCAGTCCAGTTGCCTTTCAAGAACTGTTCTTGTTTAACAAGTCCCTGGATCTCATTAGAATTGACAACCCAGTGTATGCATGCCATTGAGTCTAGAACCTCACATTATTACCTGGTCAACTTTTTTTCCTTAAGTTTGCATGGAGGTTGTCACCAGCAATGTGAATGGTAATTACTTCCAGAGGTAATAGGGCATGTTGCACACCTATTCATACCTGCTGTCGACATATGAATATTACAGAGAAACAGAGGTAGCCATGTGGAAGATCAGTGAAAGCTGGCCAGTTCATGTGGTGAAAATTTGTCCCGTCTTCATCCTGCAAAGGTTCTGAGAGGAAGATGTCAGCAAGAACAATAAAAGTACACAAGTCTCCCACTCAAGCTACCACATCCTCAGTCATTGCAATGATGTGGAATACCACAAACGCTAAGGTTGGAAACTTACATGCAATTTCACAGACTTGGAGGTCAACTGTGATGGACTAAATCCCGATCATTCTTGTCCTGTTAGCCCTCTTCTTGTTCCACTAGAGCTACTTTTTTGCTTTTTCCATGGTTCAATTATCCATGTCACAGTGCTCTGCATCTTGGCCACGCCTCCTCCTTTCTTTTCCCTCAATTGCCCCATGAGTTCCCATTTTGGCTCTTCAGTTGAGCTTCCCATCACAGGTCTCCTCCACTCTTCCCCCCAGAATAATTCCACATGACAGAGAAAGAGAGAATGTGAGGATTTTGGGGGGGGGGGAGGGGAGGCTTCTGCCATTTAAAGGCATCTGGTGCAGTCAGGACAAGACTGTGTCATCTAAGACCTTAGGAATAATGTCATATCCCTGGGTGTCTATGACCCTTCCCTCAGGAGCAGCTATGGTGTCATGAATGGTTTTCCTGGAGTCTTCCTCCTAGGAAAGGCTGCCTTATGGTAGGAATAGTGCCCTCATGTGGCTCACAGCCAAGATCGAAAGTGCCATGGGTGTACCTCTATCTTTGCCTTGTTGGTTGTCCTGTTCAATGTATTAAAAAATGTGCTGTAGCAGGAATCAGTAGTTCCCAGGAATACCTATTGTAGCCTGAGACGTGAGGTTCTTCAAAGTCCCCTCATTGGATAGGCCCACAAACCAAGTGGTTTGGATTGCCCCTGGATTCTGGCTATTCAGTTTTATCATTTTTCATATTTAATTATCATAAAAAGACCTTATCTCGAGTTTCTAGCAGTGTTATTAAAGGATCAGCAACACCATCATTGATTTTGTATGAAATGAGGACAATCTCACTGCCAAGTGGAGCTCCTTGCATGGGGCTGTTACTGCCCTCAGGCATTTGTGTCATTGGTGGAGAGGGCAGGTGGCATAGAAGTATGAAGGTGTCCAAGAGTGAGGATATAGTTTCTGTACTCCGTCTGGAAGTCACATTTCACATTTCAGTAGTGCCCTTGAGAGTAAAATTTTAATTGAATGAAGTTCAATTTATCTATCGTTGATGTTGATGTTGATGCTGTTGTTGTTAATTGTACTTTTGGTATCTTACACACACATACACACACACACAAACTTATTGTCTAGTCCAAAGTCAAAAAGATCTGCACTTATGTTTCCTTGCATAAACTCATTGTTTTATCCCTTACATTAGGTCTATGGCCAATTTTAAGTTATTTTTTTGTACATAGTATGATAGAGCTGCGAATTCTTTCTTTGAATGTAGATGTAGAGTTGTCCCAGAATAACTTTATGTAAATATTGCCATTAACTCATTGAATAGTTTTGAAAGCCTTATTGAGAAACACTTGACTATAAAAAAGAGAGTTCTCTTTTTTTTAATTTTAATTCTAATTTGTTGTTTTCTATATCTACTCTTGTGCCAGAAACACAGATTTGAATATTTAGGTTTATTAGTAAGTTGTGAAGTCCAGAAGTGTGAGTTCTACAATTTTATTCTTCTTTTTTTCAAAGTATGTTTTAGTAAATCATTATCACTTTTATTTCTATATGAATTTTGGAATTAGTTTGTCAATTTATGCCAGAAATGCAATTGAAATTTCATATGATACAGAATGAATTTGTAGAACATTTTGGAAGTTATCATCATAATTTTTCAATTATGAACATAGGACATAATTAGGTCTTATGTTTTTCAACACAGTCGTGCATTTTTGATATAAATGTTTTGTATTTTCAATGATACATTTATTTCTAGTGGTTTTATCGTTTTGAATGATAAAGTTAGAAACTACAGGAGTTTTTGTATTTAATATCGGATTATCTTCAAATTGTGATGTTTTCACTGTTTTCTTTCTAATGTGGGTGTGTTCTATTTCTTTCTCTTGACTAATTTCCTAATTTGAAACTCTGAATAACACATTGATTAGAAGTGTTAAGGAAATGCACCCTTGTATTTTTCCTAATCTGAGGGGAAAAACTTTCAGTGATAAAACATTCAGCCTGATGTTAATCATGAAATGATCAGATTGCTTTTATTGAGCCTAGGGATTCACTCTTTAGTACTGGTGTGTTCTGCATTATTTATTATAAAAGTGCTGATTTTTAAAATGGCTCTTCTGCATTGATTCCTTTATTTCTGATTTCCAATTTCATCCCACTTTATATGACTTATGTCTTTTGTGCTCCATTTCTGAATCTGCTTTGTGCCTTACTGTATAGCCCATCCATATTTCATGAGTATTACAGAGAATGTGTTGTGTACTCTCTTACAAAGTGGAGTGTTTTTTAGTTTCAGAGAGGTCAAGACAGTTTACAGTGGTGTTCAAATCTCTTTAGCACTTTTTGCTTCGTGTATTGTTCCTTCTTTTCCTAGCATTGGATAATTTCAACTGATTTATGTCCCTGGGAACTGAGTTTTTCTTTTTGGTCTGGCTATTCAAATCTGCTCCTACACACGCTCAGTGAAGGTTTCATTTCAGTTATAAGAGTTTTCACTGTAGACATTTTCTTTCATGGTGTTTCACATTTTTTTCTCTCCTCATTGTTATTCTCTATTTGGTGAGTCAACATTCGCATGCTTCCTTGAACTCTTTAGACAGAATTTTATTTAGTTCTTGGAATACCCTGAAAGTAGCTGATTGACATTATTTTTGTACTTTTCCTCAGGAACAGTTCACGTCATTTGCTTTTCTCCCTGAATGGGCTTCATTTTCTTATTTCTTAACAAGTTACATAATTTTTGTTGGAAATTGGACCTTTCCCATATCTCCATGTGACAACCTTGAAAATCACATTCTCCGTCCTCTGTAGAGTTTACCATTACTGCTTGTTGTAGATCCATTACTGTTTGTTGTAGATTCCTGTGTGTTTAGTCATTTTCTGTAATAATTTTGTAATATCTGTGTTTCGTTTCATGCCTGGTCAGATATTTGCTTTCAATGTCTAAGACTGGAAAAGATATCTTATGGTGGAACTCTTTATGTGTATCAGAGCACATGTGCAACACTCAGCCAGTGAATTATTTACAACTCTGCCTTAGTCCTCATTGCTTGATCACACAGTTACTTTCTTAACCAGAAATGAGGATTTAAAATATTTCTATCTTTTGGGAGAATGGACATTTTGATGATATTGATTCTTCCAATCCATGAACATGGAAGATTTTTCTATTTTTTGGTATCCTCTTCTATTTCTTTCTTTAAGGTTTTGTAATTTTCATCATAGAGATCCTTAACGTCCTTGGTTAAGTTTATTCCAACGTATTTGATTGTTTTTGTAGCTATTGTGAATGGGATTGATCTTAGAAGTTCTTCCTCAGCCGTGGCATTGTCTGTGTATACAAAGGCTGTTGATTTTTGTGCATTGATTTTATACCCTGCTACTTTGCCAAACTCTTCTATGAGTTCCAATAGTCTCTTAGTAGAGTTCTTTGGGTCCGCTAAATAAAGAATCATATCATCTTTAAAGAGGGATAGTTTGACTTCTTCCTTCCCAATTCGTATCCCTTTAATTTCTTTTTCTTGCCTGATGGCTCTGGCTAAAACTTCCAGAACTATATTGAATAGCAGTGGTGAGAGTGGGCATCCCTGTCTGGTACCAGATCTCAGTGGAAATGCTTCCAACTTTTCCCCATTTAATAGGATGTTGACCGTGGGTTTTTCATAAATTGCTTTGATTGTATTGAGGAATGTTCCTTCCATACCCAGTTTGCTTAGAGTTTTCCTCATGAAAGGGTGTTGTATTTTATCAAATGCTTTCTCTGCATCTATTGAGATAATCATATGGTTTTTCTTCTGCAATCTGTTAATGTGGTGTATCACATTGATTGTTTTGCACACATTGAACCATCCCTGTATACCAGGGATAAATCCCACTTGGTCTGAGTAGATGATCTTTCTGATGTGTTGTTGCATTCTATTGTCCAGAATTTTATTGAGGATTTTTGCATCTATGTTCATCATGGATATTGGTCTGTCACCATGTGGTGCTTTGCACTTCTACAGGATCAGCCAGCAAGAAGGCCATCAGCAGATATGGCTCCTTGAACTTGTGCCAAAACAGTGATTCACAATAAGCTGTTTTCTGTATAACTGGCCTGGACTGCAGCATTGAGTTAATAGCAACAGAATATGGAATAATGCACATGGGTATGGATTAAGGGAGGTGGGCACTGGACTTCAAAATGGCAGGATCACAAATATATTTGTCAAGTTTTCTTTTCTATAGCAAAATACCTGAGGCAGGCTGTTTATGAAGGAAAGAGGTTTATTTGCAAATCAAAACCACAATGAGGTTTCACCTCACCCTGGTTAGAATGGCTCACATTCAGAAATCTACCAACAACAGATGCTGGAGAGGATGTGGGGAAAAAGGGACACTAACCCACTGTTGGTGGGAATGCAAATCGGTTAAGACACTATGGAAGTCAGTCTGGAGATTCCTCAGAAACCTGAAGATAACCCTACCATTCGACCCAGCCATCCCACTCCTTGGAATTTACCCAAAGGAAATGAAATTGGCAAACAAAAAAGCGGTGTGCACATTAATGTTTATTGCAGCTCAATTCACAATAGCTAAGACCTGGAACCAACCCAAATGCCCAACAACAGTAGACTGTATAAAGAAATTATGGGACATGTACTCTATAGAATACTATACAGCAGTCAAAAGCAACAAAATCCGGTCATTTGCAACAATATGGAGGAATCTGGAAAACATCATGCTGAGTGAATTAAGCCAGTCCCAAAGGGACAAATATCATATGTTCTCCCTGATCGGAGACAACTAACTGAGCACCAAAGGGGAAACCTGTTGTAGTGAAATGGGCACTATGAGAAACAGTGACTTGATCAGCTCTTGTCCTGACTGTTGATGTACAATGTAATACTTCATCCATTTTAGTATTTTCTCTTTGTTTTGGTCTAGTAGTGTTGGTTGAACTCTGTGATTAACACACAATTATTCTTAGGTGTTTAAATTTTAACTGAAAAGTGATCCCTGTTTAATATAACAGTGGGAATAAGAGAGGGAGGAGATGCACAATTTGGGACATGCTCAATAGGACTTGCCCCAAATGGTGGAGTTAGAATCATGCCAGGGGATCCCAATACAATCCCATGAAGGTGGCATGTAGCAATGCCATCTCTCTAGTCCAAGCAATAAATTTCAGTTCACAATTAATCACACTGATAGGTCTAAGAGTCAGAGGGATCACACAAACAAGACTAGTTCTGCTAATACTAACGGAAAGGGAGAGAATGATCCAACATGGGAAGCGGGATACACAGCAGACTCATAGAATGGCAGATGCCCTAAACAGCACTCTGGCCTCAGAATCAGCCCTTAAGGCATTTGGATATGGCTGAAGAGCCCATGAGAGTATTTTAGGCATGGAAAGCCAAGACACCCTGGAAAAAAAAAAAAAAAAGAAGAAGACCTAAATGGAAGATCTCTGCTAGTGAGATCCCAGTGGAAAGAATGGGGCCATCAAAGAAGGAGGTACCTTTCTCTGAAGGGAGGAAAGAACTTCCACTTTGACCATGACCCTGTCAGAATAAGATCGAATTCGGCGAACTCAAAAGGAACCATAGCCTTGACAACTCATGACTAGAGCCTAGGGAGATTACTGACACCATAAACAAGAGTGTCAAGCTGTTAAATCAGCAACAGGAGTCACTGTTTACTTACTTCTCATGTGGGATCTGTCCTTAGTGTGTTGTCCAATGTGAAGTAATGCTATAGCTAGTACTGAAACAGTATTTTTACACTTTGTGTTTCTGTGTGGGTTCAAACTGATGAAATCTACTTAATATATACTGAATCGATCTTCTGTATATAAGGATAATTGAAAATGAATCTTGATGTGAATGGAATGGGAGAGGGAGCAGGAGATGGGAGGGGTGTGAGTGGGAGGGAAATTATGGAGGGGGGAAGCCATTGTAATCCATTAACTGTACTTTGAAAATTTATATTTACTAAATAAAAAATAAATAAAAAAAGAAAGAAAGAAATATTTCTCATCTTTCCTGAGCATGTGTGCTCTTGTGCATGTATGTGGCCTTTTTTATTTATTTTATTTATTAATTTTATTCATTTTAAAACTCTATTGGAGTTTTCCAAATACCTTATACCCCAAATCATGCCATTCCCAAGCTTTCCCCACCACAAGGTTTTAGTTGAAGCTGGTATTTGCTTTAACTTAAAACATCGCCCCAGCAGTGACTCAATCATTTTTCTGTGCATGCTGTGAGACACCTCCCAGAGCCAATAGCTTCAGCACTGGGTAAGTTCTGCCTTAGGTAAGATACAGGCAAAACTTTTGGGCTAATTTTCTAGTTTACCACCATCAGGTACAAGCACATAATTACACTTTTGTGCAAATATGGTTAATTCTGCTTCCTTTAGCGTCTGCAATGAAACCTTGGTTGTTGTTTTCAAAGCTATCACTAAAATGGGGATTGCTGCATGAGAATTAACTATACCCAAATGACACAACACCCTCTGTTTTTGCTGAGACTCATCCACATTTCTTGAATGAGTACTTCCTGTTTGCTTAAAGCTTTTGGACATTTTTTTAGTTCTGACAATCAGTCTACACAGTTTTGCCTTTTTTTCTTTTTCATTGCGTCTATAGAGGGAAAACATTTGCAATTCCTTCCTTCTTCTTTTTGACTATCTCATGGGAATATAACCATCCTCTTCTTTATTAACCTTTGTGTTAACCTCAGTTGGATACAAATAACCAACAACATAATATATGCAAAACTGAATAGATGAAATCCATATGTAGACATATATTAAAATTTACAAAACTCCTCTCATCAATTTTCTTTAGTAAATTTATTCATATTATGGATACAGGAATGTGCTATATTGAGTCTTTTTTTTTTTCATTTTGTTAAATTAGACCAAGAAATGTTCTTCAAATCACAACACAGAATAAAGAAATATTAGAACTGTAGAATTAAAAAAAAAAAAAACTCTACTATTTTCTTTCCTACAACTTCAGCCTACTCAAGGAATGTCTACATGGCACCTTAGGATTCATGCATCCAAGTGATAGAGTGGGAAAGTTAGGAAATAACAGTATGTTCCTCAGAGTCCTCCTTCAGGTCAGGCTAGACGCCCCTTGTTCTCTTTTATGTAAGCCTGATGTGACTCTGCCCACAGCTGTGCTTCAGAGAGAGGGATGCTCTGTGAGTAAATGTGTGAAATAAAACCCACGTTTTCTTCAGCAAGTTCAGATAGGCCCGGACTGTGAGCTCTGAGCTGAGCATAAAGAAAAATGTAGTCGTAAAGCCTCCAGTCCTGGCTTTCTTAGTGCATTTTTAGTAGCAATGGTTAATACCACAACAAAGTGATTTATACATTATCAAATCTTAAGTGTCTTCAAATGCCTTTGTTAAATAAATAGAAGAATATCCACTGTCAACTTCCAAAAATGAATATATTAAATATCATTGTTATATCTTTAAGAGAGTAAGATTATATGTTGGCATTTTGTATAACTGAGTATTTACTGAATAACCAGTATGTATTAGGTGCATTTCAAGATGTTATAGATTGGGATTATCAAGTAAACTAGAAATCTCTATTAAGTCATAATTTCAGCTAGAAAAAAAATAAAATTTTAGTGTATATCCTAAAGATCACGTGGGGCATATACACATGTTACAAAGAATAGTTGCTTGACTCATATAAAAATTTAAATTCAAATTCTATATTTTATAATAAATCTGTCAATCTTGGATTATTTGTATGTGTATTATAGATAGACAAAACCTCCTCTATTGAGTCTGCAAAATATCCTTTCTGAATTAAGAATCTTGCTGGAAATACAACAATGTATGAATGCTGACTACTCTAACAGAGATTGCAGTGACAAGCAACTCCTCAAAAACATCAGGGAATCTAAAGGCATTGGAGGATTTTAGTTAATCCATGGTCCCAGATCATTGAAGAGTAAGTGGAGTTTGGATTATCAATTCTAATATATAGACAAGATATGCAAAATGCAAAAGATAGGTGGATGTCATACCTAATGAATTGTGTATAAAGATGGATATTAATGACCACATGTACATATTTCACTAGCTTACTTTAACTGAGTTTCTCTTAGATTCAGGAGAAAATTAAGCATTTGTTGTTAAATCAATTTATTTTATAATTGTTACCATTATAATTTTACCTAATACTCCTTAAAATGGTGCTGCTATCAAACAGATGCCAACCTAACTTTCCATAAATGTTGTATAAATCATGGTCACATCTTCTTGAGTGAGACTATCTGACAAATCTTCGCAGTCTGTGCCCATTTATTTTTATGTTTCAGGATATTGCTTTTTACTGCTTCAGAAAAATAAAAGTCTGCATTTTAGGTAAAACATAAATTCATATTTTAAGATTAGATTCTATAGAGATATTTCTCCCTGCCTGCTTCTTAGCCCATGTTCTCTTGTGCAGCATGAAACCAAACAGCTAAGGTCATTCCCATCAATTAAAGATTGGTTAAGCAGCAGAGTGGAAAAGACTTGTACCGTTTAGCACAGCCTCTGAGAGCAGCAATGAAATGACGATCATGGAATCATTGAATACTGGAACAGGAAAGATCCTAGAAAAATTGCTACATCTCATTTTCAGTTGTAGAAACTGTGGCTTTGAGCAATTTCTTGATTTCTTCAAATTCACAGATCTAGTCACTGTCAAATCAGTACCAGAACCTAGTCTTTCTGTCCTCTGCTCCAATGCTGTGTGTGTTGTCATTTTCCCCTCGGGAGTGCCACAACCCAGTGTGATCGGGACCAAAACAGCATATTTGCAAAGATTGTCTAACGATTGGTGCCACCGACATGGGGGAAACCACAGTAGGGGAAGATGAGCAGAGATCCTCCGCGTTATAGGACGTAGAGGGCTTGCTGCACTGAGCCATCACACACCCAGTGGCTGGGGAATAGTCCACCCGACAAAGGCACAGAGCCTCATGCCTTCTGGGCAAGGTACCAGAATCCCCCATCTAAAGACACTTGAGAGATATACCCAAATCTGCAATGTGTGGCCAGTGAGAGGAGATGACACCAACTTGGAGCATATTGCATAAGTATATTCACTCATTCTTTGGGTAAGGTGACTGAAAGCCACCTGGCTTCCCACGGCTGTAAAGTTTCCTTTGAGGCCTCCTGGACCTGCTCATTCTGTCTTAAGAGAACCTTGTTCCACCTGAGCTGAGATTGAGAGGTGAAGACACTTTTACAGAGCTTCTATGAGCATGTTTTTGTTTCTACACTAAGTATAGCCAAAATCCAACACACTTGCTATTATTATCTCCATTTTACACATGAAGAAATGGAGGCTTCACGATATAGATGTCTTACCCAAGGTAACATAGTTCAATGAAAGACATGAAATTAAAATTGAATTCTGATTTGGGAAAACAGTAGATACCTTTTGCTTTACATAGTGAGTCAGTCTGGGTAGGAAATTGGAACTGTTGTGAGAGTGTTGCCTTATAGAGGCATACTTGATGAAAAACTGTGACTTTCAAACTATGTCTTGATCTAGGTTAACAGATGTGGAAGTGAGAACTTGCAAATGACAATGGTGCTGGAGTTTTGAGTGAATAATAAAAATACATGGAAAATGTACAGTTTGGAGACTGGAAAACTTGCAAGGCTCCCCAAGGAAAGTACATTACAGGGAATCACAAGACCATGCTGTATTGGAGCCAGCTCCTATGGATTTGTCAGAGACCTTGGCTAAGATGACAGGATTTTTCCAAATAATTGTTAAATTATTCAATATTAAACTATATAATTAAAATTAAAATTACATTAATCATGCCAAAATAATTATAAGAATTCAAAATTCATGACCTTCTTGCTGTTTTCATGTTTTCTGTGCTGTTAAAGTTTGTGTCTATTATTTCTGTAGTAGAAAAGAGGTGTAGCTTTCCCAGCTGTGTGCTCATTGACTTCGCTCTGGCAGCATCAATTTGGCAATGATGGGGGTATTTATAATAAGAGAAATTGCCAAATGCCACAAATTGGGACTTGATTTTGATTGAGGGGATTCTTAGTCTTAGGAAATAAATGTGAAAAAGTCAATAAAGCAGATTAAATATAAAAGTATATCATATCGGCTGGCGCCGTGGCGCTCTTGACTAATCTTCTGCCTGCAGTGCCAGCACCCCGGGTTCTAGTCCTGGTTTGGGTGCCAGATTCTGTCCAGGTTGCTCCTCTTCCAGTCTCTGCTGTGGCCCGGGAGGGCAGTGGCGGATGCCCCAAGTGCGTGGGTCCCTGCACCCGCATGGGAGACCGGGAGGAAACACCTGGCTCCTGGCTTCGGATCAGCGCAGCACTGGTCATAGCGTCCATTAGGGGAGTGAACCAACGGAAGGAAGACCTTTCTCTCTGTCTCTCTCCCTCACTGTCTAACTCTGCCTGGCAAAAAAAAAAAAAAAAAAAAAAAAGTATATCATATCATTATTTTGTAAATAGTAACAAATATTGTCAAACTATAGCTCATTTACAATTATTAAGTGGCTTTGGATACCAGATGTAAGAGTTGAGCAAAACGACATATAACATGTTCTTTTAATCATCTGAATATGCAGAATTTAAAGTAAAATGTATGTTTTCTAACTAGTTTTACTTAAATTTTGGATATACATTTTACATCAACACAATTTAATTTTTCCTGAGTGGGCAGTTGGTATACACATAATGGCCCACCTTAAAATGAGGGACATCAAAAAAAATTAAAAAAAAAATAAAATAAAATGAGGGACATCTTAACGGATGAGTTGCAGGACAACATTAGTTAACACACAGAATTCCCAAGTGTAACAGAGTAGAGAAATTGACAAGGTCCATGATGTTTAAAAACAATGTGATTATTAGTCATCAAGAGTTGTGTATGTAATACTTGTCCAATCAATGTAGCCTGTTAGTTGGAATATCCCTCATCATCATCAGTAAACACCTACAGAGAAAGCATAAGAGAATATGTGAAGTTAAGAAAATTCAACAAAGCTTATAGGATTCATCAAAACAATAGGATAGTGGAGAAGGGAAAGGGAACAATGAATTGGTAAATTTCAAGCCTATATTAGTGCGTTTGCATGGACATATTTGGAAACGTTACAAATATTTATGTAAATAGAATTCCCTGCTTCCTAGTTATTCAAATGCAGAACTCTGGCAAACCTGTTCTTTCCCGTTATTGTCCTCTGATTGATCAGTCTTTGGCAACATAAGTCAACACAAAGTTGGATTCTAGATGCACCACGATAAATTATATTCTGCATGTATTTTTCATTAAACCTTCTGTTTCTTAGGGAAGTTTTTGTTTATAAAATTTTTCACACAGTTTTATTAAGAATTGAGTTTCTCTCTTCATCGATCAATGGAGTGATATTACAGAAAACTGTCATTTAACAATCATTCCTTTGCTGTACAAACTGATTGAGAGCTTTTCACACCAAATGCTGTTCGCAGTTAGAGTTCTGTGTTCAGTGCACCCGGAAACTTCCCTCATTAGACCGTAAATCACTCCATCTCCTATGCTGGGTATTGCTTAACTGAAACATGTTTTCCCCAAAGCCTTAAGATTACTAAGTTAGGAAGCTTTTGAGACTCTGCATTTTTTTTAAAATGCTGACTTAAAGCAATTGTTTTGATTCAAAATGAATTATCTTTAAAAAAAAAAAAAACATGTCTGTTTTATATATAATAATAAGCCATGTCATTGTCTTTTGAAACATTTGAGGAGAAAATAAAAATAGGGAGTGAGCTTAAGTGGCTTTTTGAATGAAGCAAAGTTAATCACAAACAGAGAACACTAGAAATGATAATAAATGGATTTTCTACAGAAAAAAAAATGCTAAAACCACTCAATTTCTATTTTCCCAAAAATAAGTAGACCACACTGTGACTAGAGTCTGTCCTTATTTCCATGAAGTACTTGCTATGCAACAAATGCCACACTTTTTTGAGGTGCTCACAAATTAGATATGGAGGGGTGATCTATCCTCTGTCATGGTGATATGAAATACAACACAAAATTGAGTTACATGACAGCAGAGTTATTTATCAAAAACATTGAGTTAAGACTCAGGGGCTTGTTATAGGGCATTCATTTTTATACATTCAATTGTTTAAATGTACACACTGATGAAACATTCAGTCGATGTATGACAAGTTGGAGTCTTGTAGTCCAATGTACCCTGTGCTGCTTGGTGTTTATTTCACATACCTTCATCTCAGATTGAGAGCTCATTCTTGCTCTGACGTCGCAGGATTCAATAGGTCAGAGCTTTATCATAAGTGTCTTTATGTTTGTACATTGTGAAGTTTAAGGTTCATATATATGATATGGATAAAGGATTTACAGTTATAAAATTAGTATAGAAGTCTGCTTCAGGACAGCACCGCGGCTCACTAGGCTAATCCTCTGCCTGTGGCGCCGACACACCGGGTTCTAGTCCCGGTCGGGGCACCAGATTCTATCCCAGTTGCCCCTCTTCCAGGCCGGCTCTCTGCTGTGGCCCGGGAGTGCAGTGGAGGATGGTCCAGGTGCTTGGGCCCTGCACCCGCATGGGAGACCAAGAGAAGCACCTGGCTCCTGCCTTCGGATCAGCGTGGCCATTGGAAGGTGAACCAAAGGGCAAAAGGAAGACCTTTCTCTCTGTCTCTCTCTCTTTCACTGTCCACTCTGCCTGTCAAAAAAAAAAAAAAAGTCTGCTTCATACAGTAATATGAATCTATATATATGAAATAAAGTACAAAATAGAATTTTCATCTATCTTAGAAGAAATCAGACTTTACTAGCAGAGTACTGATTTCATTTCAAGGCTAACAAGGAGCCTAAGCAATAGCACAAGATCAGACAAGAGTCATAAAGTAATTTCAGGGCAATATTCAGTTGAAAGCAGCAAAAACCAAAGCATTTTTAGTGACAGTCTTCTGTTACTTGATGCAATTGATACACATGAGGACTACTTCTTTGTTCTGTTAAGCAGAACAAGCAAGTCGATGACTTGAATCAGGAATAGCTTCCATCTCTAATTTAATCAAAACGATCCTGTTGCTTGAGATTGGAGTGCTTTTTCAGGGTGCTGGCAAGCACCATTAGCAGACTTCAGAGCAATAAATACTTGCTAAAAATCCAACTCCTCCTTTCCTCTGAGACTGGAAAATATACCGTTAGTGTTGTTTCCTCTACAATAAGTATTGCACACTGCTTGGTGCAATCCCTCACATATCAGATCAACCAATGGAATGCAATTTAGCTCCTGATGTCACTCAATGTTAGTATTGTTTACCACAATGTCCGACTCCAATGGGGAAGCAAAGTGTCCCAGTTCATGTGGTATTGATGCATCAGGAGAGAGTTTTCCAAAGAAAAAAGGGAAAGACTCCCAAAGAATTGAAAGGGCAGAATTCTAATAAAAGCAAAATTTTTATATTAAAAGTCATTTTTTCTTTTATTCATAGGAGAAAAATGAAATGTCTGCATTTCACCACTCATTATCCTAGAGTTTGATGAAATCTAGAGTTTGATGAAGTCTAGAGTTTGATGAAGTCTAGAGATGGGAATTAAAAATATTCTTTAAGATTTTTTCAAGAAGTGTTATTCTATAAAAGAAAAACAAGGATTCTTGTTCTCATGCTCAAGATAAGGAAATGAGAAATGGGCTACTAAATCTTCCTAATTGTTCAGTGTTGATTAGTAAGCTGTAAATAATTATGTTAGTTATATTAACTGATGTAATCACAGGACAATAAATTTATTCAGGGATATGCAAAATCACCTCTAAATGTATCTCAGAAGTAAAACAATGGCTCCTAGACAATTTATCTTCACATGAAATGAAATGCACTCCAAACAAGTTTAATTGTAAGATCAGAATTATCACCTTAATAGATGCAATTTTTTCTCATTACATCTCTAACAATTTGTCTTAGTTTATTGAGTTCCTTTATTTAGGAACTTAAATGAATATTATAATCTTTCATTTAGTACAATTTATGTCATATATTAAACTGGTGGCTGAAGATATTATATATCACTATGATATACACATATTATTTAAACAATGTTTATATTTTTATAATCCACAATACATTTTTGCTCATTCGAGAACATCATACAATATTTAACATTATGTCCTTACAAATAATTTATATAATGATTCATTTATATCCTTTGGTTTTCTTGATTTTAGACACAGAGCAAAAGAGACAGATGATGAGAGCTCCTATCTGTTGGTTCACTCTCCAAATGCCCACAACATCAGGGAATGGGACAAAGAAAAAGTTAAATCAGAAACTCAGCACAGGTCTCCCATAGGTGTAGCAGGAACCCGACTATTTGAGTCCTCACCTATACCTCCTAGGGGCTGCATTAATGGGAACCTGGAGTCAGGGACTGGAGGCCAGCATTGAACCAAGGTGCTTCAAGATGCGACAGGGCAGCACAACAGGCAACCCAATTGCTAGGCAAGAAGCCTGCCCCTTTCTTCAATTTAGTCAGCAAAAAAAGCTTGTTATGTGCCACCTTTGCTAAGCACAGTGGATAAAAGCATAGCTTAGCGGAGGAGACAGATAAGCAAAGAAAACAAATGGAAAGAGAAAGTATAATAAGAATAGGAACAGATGTGGTGGGAAAAAGGATTGAACGTAACTTTCTATGTGAAATGTGCTGGGAATGCTTACTAATGACTTAATATTTGAACTGGAAACTGAAAGATAAGAAATAATCAAGGACATCTGGGGAAGGAGCAGAGACGTCTGTGCAAAGCCTCCTGCTTCACTCCCCATATGGGAGTCTGTATTACAAAAGGAGCCAGGGACTGTGGACAGAAGAAGGAGGGATGAGTGATCCCACCCTCATGGGAGTGCAGCTCTGCCTAAGAGATACCCCTTGGAGAGAGAGAAAGTTTGAATTAGAACATTGGAACACTGCACTACTTGTGGAGCATTTCATGGAGCTGTTTGTTGAACAAGCAAATCAGAACTCAGGAATCTTAGCTGAACTGGAGATACAAAGCTTGGCGTCATTCGCATGTTCCTGGCTACTGAGGCTCAGGGAGAACAGTAGGGTGCTCGGTGCCTAACCTGGAATGCATGAAGGCCATGGTGGCAGAAATGGTGGGCAGTAAGAGGGTTGTGGAGTGGAGAAAACATGCCCGCATACACAGAGATTGATTAGTAATGGAAACTCAGAACTGAAGCATGAACTACCAAAGAAACAAGGCATAAGCATCTCAATTTCATGTTAGGGGGTTATCTTTGATCACACAATATTTATATATTTTTTTCTTTTCCATAAAAATGTAAAGGAAGAGTGAGACCAAGTATAGTGACCCATTGATGCTGGTCATAGTAAGTGAGGGTATTTCCACAGGATGTCAGTTAAAGACAGGAAAAGGCACTGACAAGTGAAAGAGTAGTTGTACCATTGCCAGTTTTAACAAAGATACAGTCTGCTTTGTTAAATTTGAATTTCACCTAACAATGAAAAATTTTGTACTATTGCTCGTTTTCTGGGATGTTCGAGAGAATGTGTGTTACTATAGTAGAAGAGGTGGGCATGGAGAAGGAGGAAGGGTGTGAATAAGCCATGACAGAGAGCTGGAGTCCTAGCTTCTTTAAAAACTACTGGGAATGGCAGGTGGCACACATGTCCACGTAGGCAATGGATGAAGTGACTTTGGATTGCCTAGGCCACTGATATATTTTTTTTTGACAGGCAGAGTGGACAGTGAGAGAGAGAAACAGAGAGAAAGGTCTTCCTTTTGCCGTTGGTTCACCCTCCAATGGCTGCCACGGCCAGCGCACCGCACTGATCCGATGGCAGGAGCCAGGTGCTTCTCTTGGTCTCCCATGTGGATGCAGGGCCCAAGCACTTGGGCCATCCTCCACTGCACTCCCTGGCCACAGCAGAGGGCTGGCCTGGAAGAGGGGCAACCGGGACAGAATCCGGCGCCCCGACCGGGACTAGAACCCGGTGTGCCGGCGCCGCAAGGCGGAGGATTAGCCTAGTGAACCATGGCGCCGGCCAGATATTCTTGAGTAACATTCAACTACATAGGTAAGGAGGATTCAGGCCAGTAAATGACAGCTGGCTGGATTCAGCAAGCTATGGATTTTGTGGATCAAGTGTGATGCAAAGATCAAGGGGGTAGAGCATTTTTCTGAGAGCACTGCTGATGATCTGGATAGTAAGAAAGAAGCTGGGCTGAGGAATGTTAACTTCAGGTGTTGAGAAAGTCAGCGCTGTCATCCCGGGAATGTTTAGCTAATTGAGATAAGGGTTAAGTGTAACTGAACCTGAGAGATACAGAGATGAGAAAGCAACTGGCTGCACATTTTACTCACGTGGATTCAAAGTCAGAAATAGGAAAGAGAAATAGGGAGCACACACTGAAGCCTTGACTGCGTGAGCTAACAGAGCTCTCTAGAGTTGGGAGAGGATGGTTTATCTGCTAGTACCTCCTTTTCTTTTGCATCAACCAGAATTATGGATTTGGTGTGTATGGGGTGGGGTACAGAGGCGACGTGCTGCTGTTGAGAACAAGCCTGTGTTTCCAATTTCTGCTGAGCTATGTATTTAAAGAAGCATTCAACTTGGAATTTAATTTGGTAGATTGATGAACCAAATCAACATTGTTTAATACACTTTATTAAGGATTTCCCATAAAGGTTAAGAATCTAATTCAGTGCTTTTCATTAGTATGTATTCCATTTTTCAGAATGTGTTTATTTATTTTGAACCCTATTTCATGAATTTACTACATATTAGAGAAAATTGAAATGCAATTCCAGCATGTCCAAATAGGTTTGCGATTTAAATAGGCTACTAAGATCTTATGTCTAGACTATTAGCATTAGTTGTGCACCAATTGTATCCCTTTTTTTCTGTGTTTCCACTGTATTTTTGATCTTATTTGAACACTACTTCATCTGCTAACAGAAAACAAGAGCAGGGCATTGCCTTCACTGTTTATCATGTAAACTCTTTTAATTTAGGACTCTGGACTTTCTACTCCAATGCTAGTGATTGTATCTATGTTCATGAGGGATCAAGCAGTAGTCATTCAAGTCTTGAATGCCAAGATGGTAAAGAAAGGTCTTTCCTGCCCTGTTTTCACTGTAAGACAGAAATACAGGATAACTTCCATGTATAAATCCTCCAAATATATTGGGTTCCAAGCCTTTTGAATTCAGACCTAAGCCCCTAGATTCCAGGGTTCAAGGACCTGTCTCACTGATAATCCTTGTTTTCCACAATTTGTCTTTGCTCATTTTCCCCCAATTTAGAGTCATACAGTCTGATGGGGATAATTGCTCTCCTTCAACACATATTCTTCCAAATTTTCCTGTCTTTGAGCTAAGCTTTGGTTTTTACAATCAGCCATTTCCTAGCATTGTTAAAATGAAAGGTAAGTAAAACAGCAGTAGGGAAAACAATGCACCCATTCATACAGATAAACATACAGATGTACTCACAACTGTGTGTGTGTGTGTGTGTGTGTGTGTGTGTGTGTGTCAATGTGTTGTCTGGTGGAACCAAGGACAATGGAGGAAATAAAAGTCAGGATAAAGAGGATCTGGAGTGAAGGGAGTTGGAGAGGGGACAAGTTTAAGTCCTAAAAATAAAAAAAGTGTGGCTACAAGGTGAACTGTCATGTGAACTGAAAAGGTGAGAAGTGAGCCATGTGGGTATTCCAAGCTGTTTGTCCCCAAAGAATAAACACACAGGAGGCAGGCTTAGAGGCCCAAGTGACCAATCAGAGTAAGAGAGAGGGAGAGGGAGAGAGAGAGAGAGAGGAGGAGGAGGAGAGAAAAGGAGAGGAGAGGGATAGAGAAGTAGAGAGAGCGAGAGAGAGAGATGGGCAACAAGAATCTGATATGGCAATCCCATGATGATTATGAAGATTTCACTGTGCAGTGGGAATGAGGTTTCCAATAAACCATTAGAGGATTTTGCACAGAAAGACATGGCCCCCGTTATATTTTAAAGGAATCATGCTGGCAGTTGGTTGAGAATTAATTGGCTTTTAATTGAGGAGCAAGACCAACAACAGAGGACCAATTAGCAGGTTATTACAACAAACAAGCGGTGATTCTGATTTTATCAACTAATAGCTGGAGAAGGTTTGAGATATAGTCAGAGTCTGGTCATATTTTGAAAGTGGAGCGAACAATATTTGTAGATATATTAGATATAGTGAATAGAAAACCTGTGTCTAATTTTGAAAATGGTTGTAGCATTTTTCCGATGATAATAGTTAATCAAGTATATTTTTATGAATATTTACCTTGGACTCATGAAAAGCATTTATCATCCATATCAAGGGCAAAGTGCCATTAATTTCTAAGTTGAGGAATGTTGGCAGATGTAATGAAGATTGTGAAGTGTTTGTAGAAGTCTTTGAGTTGATAAGGAAGAATAATATTATCAGGGCTTTTCCATTTACCTTCTTAGAGTCAAGGCAATACTTCATAGAAAGATACCTTTTCAGAAAGCAACCCAAAACCACTTTCCAATAAAAATTCTTAGTGGTTTCATCTTTTAAATTGCTAAGACTAAAATTAGCACATTCAGCTTTTAAAATAATTGCTTAGTAAACAAGGCTCACTCATTTTAATAAAATAAGCAACACTCCAAGGAAAGTCAGTGAAATGGGATATAGCTTATTTTTTTTTAACTTTTATTTAATGAATATAAATTTCCAAAGTACAGCTTATGGATTACAATGGTTTCCCCTCCATAACGTCCCTCCCACCCGCAACCCTCCCCTTTCCCACTCCCTCTCCCCTTCCATTCACATCAAGATTCATTTTCGATTCTCTTTATATACAGAAGATCAGTTTAGCACACATTAAGTAAAGATTTCAACAGTTTGCTCCCACACAGAAACATAAAGTGAAAAATACTGTTTGAGTACTAGTTATAGCATTAAATCTCAATGTACAGCACACTAAGGACAGAGATCCTACATGAGGAGTAAGTGCACAGTGACTCCTGTTGTTGACTTAACAAGTTGACACTCTTGTTTATGGCCTCAGTAATCACCCTAGGCTCTTGTCATGAGCTGCCAAGGCTATGGATGCCCCCTGAGTTCTCCGACTCTGATCATATTTAGACAAGGCCATGGTCAAAGTGGAAGTTCTCTCCTCCCTTCAGAGAAAGGTACCTCCTTCTTTGATGACCTGTTCTTTCCACTGGGATCTCACTAGTGGAGATCTTTCATTTAGGTTTTTTGTTTTTTTTTCCAGAGTGTCTTGGCTTTCCATGCCTGAAATACTCTCATGGGCTTTTCAGCCGGATCTGCCTGCCTTAAGGGCTGATTCTGAGGCCAGAGTGCTGTTTAGGACATCTGCCATTCTATGGGTCTCCTGTGTATCCCGCTTCCCATAGGATATAGCTTATTTTTTGTTTGTGGATTTGAGTGTATTTTATATTTTGAAGATCCATTTAAAATGTAAATAACACCACCATAATTATACAAATGTTCATATATTTAGACAGACTTGTAGATTTAAAAATTATTTGTGTTCCCCTTTTTTTAGTCCTGATCTAGTTTTAGATATAGTATTTTTTGAAAAGATGTACAAAGATGTATAATAGGTGTAAGAAGTTCTGGTGTTCTACTGCACAGTTGGGTGAATATAGACAATAATTTAACATTGAATATATTTTTGTAAGAAAAGAAAAAGCTAGCAGGAAGATTTTGAATGTTTTTAAAATAAAGAAGTGATAAATGTTTGAGGATGCAAATAAGTTTATTGTGATTTGGATGTTACATAACATATACATGTATCAAAACATCATACGGTATCTGATAAATACATACAATTTTTAGGTGTCAGGTAAAATTAAAAACAAAAGAGAAGTTCAAATTGTAAAATGATTTTCATTTTCCCTGAACAATTAGACTAGTGATTAAGACACCATTAGGGATGCCTGAATCACATATCAGAGTGGCTGGGTTTGAGTCCTAGCTACACTTTGGAGTCTAACTTCATGCTAACATGTACTCTAGAAGACTGTGGGTGTTGGCTTGAGAACTTGAATCCCAACCACCCATGTAGGAGACCTGGACTGAGTTCCTGGTTCCTAGTTTCAGGGTGACCCAACACTGGCTGAAACAGGCATTTGGGAAATGAACCAGTGGGTGGAAATCTGCCTGTCACAGCCCCATGCCTAATAAATATTTTCTAAAAAAATTATTCTCACCCTTTAAAATGTGATTGTAGATTTTCTTTTTATACTATAATTGGTGGGGAACATTAAAAAGTGTTTAAATTAGCAACTTACAAGATTCTTGTAGGTGAAGTATTTCATTTATTAAGAAAACTATGAAGCTGTTTTTGACATTGTATGTTAGTGTAAACAAATGGGAATTGGCATGAACATCCTGCTGATGCTGATTTTCCTGATTTTTTATCAATATGATGGTTAGGCACACAAATAAATGGCCTTTAGCTATCACTCATATGTTATAAAGGCATATATTATTGTCTAAGGTGGTATCATTTTAGGATAGATTATAACATTTTAGGCTTTTTTCTTTCTGCAGCTTTTTAAAAAAGATTTATTTATGTTGAAAGTCAGAGTTACAGAGCGAATGGGAAAAACAGTGAGAGAGATTGATCTTCCTGTACTGGTTCAGGTCCCAGATGGCCACAATGGCCAGCACTGGGCCAGGCTGAAGCTAGGAGGCCGGAATTTCATCCAGGACTCCCTGTGGGTGGCAGGGGTTCAAACATCTGGACCCTCTTCCTGTGCTTTTCTCAGTATTTAGCATTGAGATGGATCAGAAGTGGAGCAGCCAGGACATGAACTTTTGCCAATGTGGCATGCCCGGTGTCATAGTTTACGGCTTTGCCTACCACACCACAATGTTGACTCTAGTTTTCCTTTTTTTTTTTTTTAAAAAAAAAAGCCTTTTCTTTTTTAGAATAATTTTAAACTCACAAAAAATTAGAATGATGGAATTACAAAGATCACCTGTATACCCTGCCTTCCTGGAAACACAACCTCCTCCATTGTAAAAATCTCCTATCAGAGTGACACAATTGCTACAATTGATGAACCTGCACTCATCCTTTAGCATCATATGAAGTCCATAGGCTATATTAGGGTTCACTCTTGCTGTATATTCTATGAGACTTGGTATTTTTGTTTTGTTTCTTTTATTTTGAAAGGGGCGGAGGAGAGAGAATATCTTCCATCTTTTGACTCATTTCCCAAATGCCCACAACAATAAGAGCTTGACCAGAGAGAATCTAGCAGCTAGGATCTCAGTCCAGAGCCGGATCTCCCACATGAGTGGCAGGAACCAACTACAGGAGCTATTATTTGCTGCCTCCTCTAGTGAATATTAAGCAGAAGCTGGAATTGGGGCAGAGGCAAGCACTTGTGCTCAAGCACACCAGTATGGGCTGTGGGTGTCCCAAGAAGCATCTGAATCACATTGCTGAACACCTAGTCTTTTTTTCTTCTGTTTATTTTTTTTATAAATATGTAAAGCAGATGAATGCAAAACAAGTTTTGCTGAGACAAGGGGCCAAGAATCCAGCCACTAAGCCATCCCGAGGCCCAGAAGTAACTTCTGGTTCTCTAAGTAACCTTCTGACTATGACACCAGGTTTAAAAACTCTTGCAGAAGAAAGAACTAGATGTGAAGTTGGATGCATCTCCGTAGGAATCCCATCTTTAGCTGTGAATTTTAGTAACTGCAATTTTCAGACTTCATTTTCCTCTTCTTCAAAATTGAAACATAGTTTATCCTCACGGCCTCTGGGAAGGATTTAAATGGGATCACGTGCATGTGAGAGTTCCCATAACACTTGGTGTAAGTGGCTGAGTAGATGCTATAATTTCCCAAACTTTCAAATTGCATTTTGCTCAAGACTAATGGGATTACTGCCAACAATATTTTCTAGCACAATGGTGAATGTATATGGAAATTTGTAATAACAAGTTATAAAAAATAACAAGAGAGCATGCAGTACCCTAAGAAGCCAGAGTTACAAATAAGTTCACTTTGGCATGAGGAAGATTTGCCTCAAAATTTTGGGTCATTGTTTAGAATTATCAGAAAACTAGAATTTGTATCATTTTCAGTTATAGAAAATCTATTTCAATTATGAAATATGTGACTATATTTGTTTCCTGCTTAGGTTATTTCCATGTGGTTTTGATTTGCATGGGAAAAATAAAGGTAAGTATCTTTTTGTCTACAAGCATCAGGAGTACCCCTGACAGCTTATGGCATGCAAACAGTGTTCTGAAAATATATGCCTATAAATTTGGAATTCAAAAGTTTATGCTTCTATACAAACTGTTATTTTGTCATTTGACAGTGTAATTTTGAATAATATCCCACTCTTGATTTATCATCTATTTTTTTTCACTTATTAAAAGACCTATTTTCTACTTCCCTCTCAACTTTGCATGAATATAACAAGATCAAAGATTTAGTGATTATGAGCAACATTCAAATTTGTGATTGCAATGAAGCACATGTCTTCTCATTATCCTTTGTACCAATTTACAGGATTATATAATAAATTATGCTATTTTACTTGATCTTCTCTTAATTCTATTAGAAGCTAAGATTATAATTTATGATCAGTGAATTAATATTGGAGTGTTTTGTCACTTTTAGCTTAACATAAATAATCATTTCTGTATTATCTAATGTTGACTTCTCATAAAAGATTAATGGAGAATTAGTGAGAAAATGGGATTCTCATCAAATATAAACCCCATAAAAATTAATGCTTCCCAAGCTGTAATTTGAAAATCCAAAGGCACTACTCATTTAAATCTGTTAACTCTCATTATAAAACTTACACTTCTGCTTCAAACACATCCATGAGGGTAACAGACACATTTTTATAAAAAAAAAAAAGTGAGAGGAAATGTCTTTATCAAGTTTAAGACACTCTCTAAGGTGATGCATTCCTACTTTTTGTAGTTGCAGCTACTGTTAAACTAGGTATATTTCTTACAGTAAAACTAGTGTATAGTTCAATAAGTCTCCAAACATACTCAGTGTGTAACTTCACAAGGCATAAACTGATTTGGTAAATAGCATAATAAATAAAACAAAATAACATGCAATATTTTCTGAGTTCTCACATTAGAAAAACTTAATCAAGAGGTCTTCATTAATTCACTTTTGGCACGGAAGTTATAAATTATACATAACACAGCATAACATTAAAATATTAACATAATTTAACACGGATCTATCACTTGTTAAATAAAAAGCTGAAGGTTCCCTGTCTTTCACATCTGAATTTGTGGTTACATTATATGCCAGTATACATTTGTTAAAAACATTTCAATAGTATCAATTCTACTTTTCATTTTTGTCAGTTAGATAAGGAAATATCAGCTTGTTCACACACTTTGCATGCTTCTTTCACTAACCAACACCTCATCTTTGCTCTCTGCACTATAACAAATTCTCTTAAAAGATATGCTTGTCCTCAAAGCCTATACTACAAATATTTCAGAGTGAAGATGTCATTTGTTTTGCATTTCCTCCTTAGTTTTATACATCCTAAACTGCACAAATTGGACTTCTACAAAACGGTTTTTTTCTATAAAACCTTGTAGGAAATTACTTACCATTTACTATAGGTTTGTCTGGCACACAGATAAAAGAAAAGAATTCTTTCCATACTCCCCACAGCACCCTATTATGATCCATTTGCTGAGAATGCTCTGGGGCATGTACCACTGCCTTATGTTGTGGTGCCTTTAGACTGAGCACCATATGTGGTGCTATCCCTGGAAACAGCAGGGTTCAGTTACACGCTTCTACACTTTTTATTTCTTACTCTAACAGCCCCTGCATTTATACATCACCGCCATCAGTACTATTTATTTAATATCATTAGTGTGCTTTTTGTTCATTTGCTAATAATGCTCCATACAGAATTGTTTCCATGTATCTAAGTATTCACAATATAATTTAAAATGCAATATTCCAGGTTATATAAAATGTCACCCACAAATAACTTTGGACTTGAATGAATCTATTTTGGAGAGATTGAAATCAATTAACTGCACAGATTGTCTTGCCCTGAAAAGGGTACTCTGTGGCAGTGTCTTCTTCAGAATACAGACAAACATGTGTGTAAGGCTAGGATCCACTTTCCACACAGTATGATATGAAATGTGCACACCATATTGGTCCTGAATTTAACAAGGTTCCACAAAAAGTCTATAGCATTTTCTTGAAATGATAATTTCAACGATTAGAATTTATATTATAACTCTACACTATTATGAGTCTACGTAAGATAAATATTAGAGTAAAATTTATGGAAAATAACTTTTAATTTCCCCTTCTTCAGGTTGAGAATTATGAAAAAAAATGAAGCATTTAAGGAGGTATTTAATTTGCATTATAAATATTATTATGAAACTGTGACTATTGTGGTAGACTGAAAATGGCATTCTAGATGCTCACTTCCTCACCCAGGAAAGTTATGTTCCTTTGGTGACAAGCAAGTGGATGCTACTTTATGTAGGAAATATGATAATTCAGTTTATGATCTTAAGTGGAATCATTTGGCCTGGATCATCCACAGAGGACATTAATGCATGCATTTTTGTAGGAGACAATCAGAAATTGTTTTAAGATTCAGGAACTCATCGAGGAAAGTGTGATAGGCAAATGGAGGTAGGGATTCAAGTTAAGGGATGCCAGCACCTGTCAGAAGCTAGAAGAGGGAAAGAGCAGTCCCCAGGTTCTGTCTCTCTAGGGAATGAGGCCCTGTGAACACCTGGACTTTGGACTTTTGCCTCCAGAGTTCAGCTCGGAGATAATTCATTTGTTTTGTGTTAAGATGCTAATTTGTAGTAATTTATTACAATAGCCACTGGAAAGCAATACAATGGCCCACACTTTGTATCTATCTACATCTTTATTCTTCCCTCCTTCCTTCCCTCCTTCCTTCCCTCCTTCCTTCCCTCCTTCCTTCCCTCCTTCCTTCCCTTCCCTTCTTTCTTTCTTTCTTTCTTTCTTCCTTCCTTCCTTCCTTCCTTCCTTCCTTCCTTCCTTCCTTTCTTTCTTTCTTTCTTTCTTTCTTTCTTTCTTTCTTTCTTCTTTCTTTCTTTCTTTCTTTCTTTCTTTCTTTCTTTCTTTCTTTCCACCTACATCTATCAGCTACATATCTATCATTTACCTCTATCTATCTATCTATCTAGTCTTGGTCAGAAATGCACACACCCACCCACACACCCATAGACACTTAGCTGAGATCTAGTGAAATCACCTAGAAGAAAGTAATTCCTTGAACAGCTCACACAGCAACCAGCACACAGGTAATTCCTCACATCCCCTCTGGTTTCCTTGAAGAAATGTCCAATTCCAACTTTAAGTTGCCCAGAGAACTTGGGATATCAATGTGTGGATGAAAACAAGGAAGTGAAAAAAAAAAAAAAACCTGATAATAAAATGTCAAAAATAAAACCAAGAGCCAGCAAGACAGGGCTGTTGGTGGCCAAAGATAGAACAATACAGGCATCAATATAAATCTGTAATAGGTTATAAAACCATCAAAATATAGTGATGATTAAGTGCATATTGATTATAGATTAAGAATGGAAGGATAGACAGGGATGCAGAGAAGTTCTGTGGATGTCCTACATGGAGGGAGCAATAGGTCATCATCTTGCAGTGAGCCAAGAAAAGCGCATTTGAGAAATAATGATCGGTGGATGATAAAAATAGGAGGAAAGAAATGATCAGGAGCAGGATATTTCCATATTCTGAAAGTGTTTGTCCAGAGTGTTTCCTAGTGGCAGAGTTATAACTATCATTGTCAGTTGAGAAACAATTGGCTCAGTGGCTCGTGCTCAAAATGAAGATTATCAAGCAGGATAGACCTCAGAAGCCTCTAAAGGATTAACAGCAGAGGTTATGAGCCATCTATGCAGAGTGTAAGGGAAGGAGAAAGTTTGCTTCTGCAAGTGAGAAAGAGCTGGCAGCCATGAGATTAGGAATATTCTATGTTAGTAAAACTGGCCTTATTGTTCAAAGTGCCAACATCACGAGAGCAAAAAAGCTGCACAGTTTTATCAAGAAAACCTGAAATCAAAGTAATCTGACAAAAATAAAAATTGTGATGTTTAACTGTGGCTTATATGGAAGAGGAAATATATCACCTGGAATTGTAAACAATTGATCACATCTTAAGAAGGATGAATAACATAGAGTGTGCCAACCCCATGTATACACTTTGGCACGTGGATTATTTTGAGTCAATGACACTTGAAAAACAGCAGCTGCAAGAAGAGCAGCTTTCCCCCCCAATAAAACAAGAGATACAAACTCATGTGAAAGTCACCATCCCTGTAGCAGAAGGAAAGAAGTTTTCTCTGAGAAGGAATCAATGGCCAAGACAAAATTCTGAACAAGGAGATTTTTGTTAATATGACGTTATTTTCCTTTAGCCACTTGAAGTTGTTCACTTTCTCACAATTGCCTCTTTTTCTTCATCCTAGTATGAAACCATTTAGGTTTTATCTGTGCTCTGCCTCTCATTTCCTGGTGAGGACCCTTGTATTAAAGCATAGAATTTAATAACTTGTCTGACATGAAGCAGAATACCCTCACTTTTATAAAATGCATTCTCAAGAGTTTTGAGGCAATGTAGACACACATTTTCAAAATATTTTTGAGAGAAAAATTAACAATATAGGGTTTGGGAGAAGAGAAGAATAAGGAAGAAAGTGATGAATGAGAGGTAGAGGGAAGGAAGGGGAGGGGAGGAGGGAGAAAGAGGAAGAGAGGGAGAAAATGATGTTAAAAAATGAGTACAATTTGTGAATCTGATTTCCGGTAACTGACAAGTAAACAGTTTAGAAGTCATTATGTCAGAGTCCAGAGACAGTGCCGTGGTCAGCCTGGGAAGCTGCGGCTTGCAGTACCAGCATCTTATACGGGTGCCGTTTCAAGTCTCAGCTATTCCACTTCAGATCCAGCTGCATGATCAAGCACCTGGGAACGCAGTGGAGGATGACCCGAGTGCTTGGGCCCCTGCATCCACATGGGAGACCTGGGAGAAGCTCCTGGCTCCTGACTTTGACCCAGTCCCACCCTGGCTGTTGTGACCATTTGGGGAGTCAACCAGCAGATGGAAGATCTCTTTGCCTCTCCCTCCCTTTCTTTGAATTTATTTAAATAAAGCTTTAAAAAAAGTAATCCCTCTTTTCTTTAAAACAAGGAAACACCCTGTCTACTTCTTGGACCACTCAAAGGCCCAATGGAAAATGCCTACTCAAAATTGGGAAAGTTGAGCAAACGGGGAAAAATATAGCCAAGATCACTCTAAGACCCACTTACTTGGAACATATGATAATGTAATGTGATGAAACATTAAAATAATTATTGTGAAAAATTATGGGGTTGAAAGTAGAGCAGTCAGAGAGTAAAGCACTCCGTGGGGCTTCAGCCTTTTAAATGCCAATATACAGCCATTCATGGGCTTCACCACCAGGAAATCCCCCTAATTCTCACCATGAGAGTCAAGAAGGTTCCTGTCCGGCTCTGGATGGGGAAAAGGGAAAGTGGTTACTTCACTTTATGCCAACACATTCTCTGAACTGAAGCCCTGCTTTCTAGGTTAAAGGACTTTACTGGAGTCCTATACCACCCAGAAATAAACACCCCGACTCTTGCACTTTCTGGAGTGCCTATCAGACCTAAGCAAAACACGCACTCACACACACATACATGCACATGCACATACACAACGCATACACACACAAACCGTGTAGACCAAGAAACATTTGTGAGGGTCACAACCTAATAACTCAAGCTGACTAAAATACTAGAATTTAATCATACAATTATACACCTTTCCTGTCCCCATTTTACTACTACACCAGCAAGGCTGACAGATGGATTACAAATAGAAGAGTTGTAACAGTGTTCATCCAAAGAGGAGGTTTTAGGACAATCCAAAGATAATAATGGGGAAAGACGTGGTGACACTAGAGAAATTTTGAATCTGTACAACCAACATACAACATAGCCTAACTCCTAGTCAGATCAACACTAAGAGCTTGATTGCTTCAGTTTCTGTTAGCTGATATATTATGCTAAATTTTCAACAAAATGTATAAGCTTGCCAAAGGCAAGGAAAAGAACAGTCCAGAGAGACAAAGGAAACATCCAACTGGTATCCTACAAGTAAGTGACACCTACATTCGATTATCTATGTGTTTATTCAAAGTAACTATTAATATACCTTCAATTTCATTAATTATTTTCTTAGCTGGCTTCAGTATACTGATGGGTCCATCAAAAATTATTTATTTATGTTAGAAAGTTTCCTTTAATTTCTTGAGTTCTCTTTTGATCCTTCTCAGCATTTTGATTTATCTACTTATGTTACTTATTATCAAATTATTCCCTATTTCCATTAGATACAAAATCCTCAAAAATTACTTCAAAATATAATGCCAAAATGTTCAAATATATGAAACACCACACATACCTAGTAAGTCACATTCCATGTTTGAAATTCAGTTAGTGCAACCCAGAGCATCTGTGAGATGAAGTAAAAAAGTCACCATTACATCAGCATGTAAGGAAAAATACTTCACAACTTCTAGTAACAGCACGGGTGAATACTTTCTGCACACTAAGAGAATGAAACATTCTTAACTTGATTTTACCACTTACGGAGCTAATATCTTATTTATGGTAAGAAACTAGATGTTTTGTTCCTAAAATTGTAAGGAAATGAAAAGCATGCTTTTGCCATCCCTCTTTAGCATCACATTGCAAATAGTAGCTAGTTTTTCAATAAGAAAATAAAGTCAAGCACTTGGATAGGTGCCATGATTGTGTAGAAAACTGCTGAAGAATCAATAAAAGGCTCTGGGGATTTATAAGCAAATAGAAAAAATAGTGAGTTTTCAGAAAACAGAATTAATATCAATTGAAACTGCTTTCCTGTACTCCAGGAATGAATAAATATACTTACAATAAAGATAATATTGATAATAATAGGAGACATTGGAAATGATTTTAGAATGGATCAAAATCCTTAACAGATACCCTAGTAAGAAAAATATAAAGGTGACAAATAGATATAAAGATGCTTCACTTTGTCCCACAGAGGGGCTTGGTGACCCAGCTTTCCCATCCTCCTTGAGTACTGCAGAATGGTATGAAAAGGCAGTATTCTGAGGCAGGAAGGAACTGTTCTGATCTGCCAAGTCACTATTGGGATCCCTCCCAGGACAGGATATCCTGACAAATCCTAGATTAGCAGTCTAAAAGCAGTAAAACAACAAATATCAATCAATCAAGCAGTCAAACACCAAAACAGAGTGGAATACCTTCAGAGTTCCTCATATGGTGCCAAGTGAAGCATATATAGATGAGACTCTGTTTACTCTAAATAGACAGCTTTCCTGATGACTTGGGAAATAGCTTGCCATGGGTCCTGTATTTTTGACATTTTTGCTGCCTATCTGGAGTTATTAAAGTTACTTTTCATGACTTGTTGTACAAAGATTCTGTCTTACCAGATGCACATTCTGGCAATTATATTTGTTTCTGACCCTCTCCCATAACTGGGGACCTTATAAGAAGTTGGTGGAGGTGTTTAGAGCACTCTTTCCAGCATCAGTTGTGTTTATCACCATATGTCATCAGCAAAATTAAAACAACAATGAAATACCACTATACAACTATAGGAATGGGCCAAAATCTAAATTTCATGAAAATGTCTAACGTTAGGAGCAACAGGAACTCTCATTCATCACTTGTGGGAATGCAAAATGTGGTGGGTTTCACTTATTTGTGGTGGAATGAAAAGGCCATGCCAAGATGGCACTGTCAAGCAAGTGTCAGTTACTCAGGAAACTGCTTCAGAACCCACCTGCCAAAAGAGCCTGCCTAGCAACAGGCAGCGATTGGTTACAGAATAAACCACCCCTTGACCAGATTGGCTGCCTCGGCTATATAAGCTGCTGCACCAACTGAAATAAACGAGTCTGTGGGCTGCTCGCCTCTAGCCCGCTTTCATCCAACTCCGTGTCTATGTCATGACTCCGTGCCTCTTGCCCACACCACATTTATCCTCTCAGCGCAAATACACAGCAACACTTAGTGAAAAATTTGGGAGTTTCTTGTAAAAATTATGCTTCTCCTACAATAAGAAATCAAGTTCCTTGGTAATTACCCGGAGGAATTGAAAATTATTTCAGTGTAAAACACTCCATAAGGACGTTTATTACATATTTACTCATAATTATCTACATTTGGAGATAATCAAGATGTCTTTCAGTAAGTGAAGAATTAATTAAATTACAATTGATCTAAATGAGACATGGAGGAAATTTCAATTGACATTACTAACAAACTAATATGAGAAGAATGTATACTGTATGATTCTGAATTTATGGCATTCTGGAAAAAGCAAAACTATAGAGACAAAAAGATCAGTAAAAATCAGGAGTTGGAGAGAAGGAAGGATGAATGGGTAAGGCAACAAGGGCTGACAGGGCAGTGAAAGGACTCAGTATGATGCTACACTCAGGATACCTGTTGTTACACTTTAGTGAAAATCTATAGACACACAACACTTAGAGCACTGAGAATGAACTCTTCTGTAATCTATGGTCTTTGAATGATGATAATGTGTTTATGTTGGTTCAGCAATTGCAATAAATAAAGCACTCTGGTAGAGGATGCTGATAATGGGAAAGATTGGGCATGATTGGAAGTAGGAGCTATTTGGGAAATCTCTGTACTTTCCATTCCATATTTCTGTGAAACTAAACTACTCTAAAAGCAATTTCTATGAAAAATTTAAAAACAAATAATAAACATTGGCAGTAGGGCCAATAAGAAATCAAATACTGAGGTGTAAATCTTATATACCATGAAAAATATTTAAGAATCTTCCCTTTCAGCTTAATAAACACTTCTTTAATATTTTCTTTACAGAAGTATTATCATTTTCACTTTTATGTTTATCAAATTAGTATTTGACCATATTTCATCATACTGACAAAGTTTCATTCTATTTCTAATAGAGCTTTCAATTATGAATGAGGTTACATTTTGTCAAATGCTTTTTCCACATCTACAGATGTTGTTAATGGAGTTTTTCTCAGTGCATTAATTAGTTTAGGAACGTTAAGCCATTTTTCCTTTCTTGCTATATGCCCATTTAGTTTTTGTGTAGTAGCCTCAATGACTTATTGGTATGAGTCAGGATCCAGATTTACTTATTTCCCATAAGTTAATCCAGTTCAAGTATGATTAATGAAAATATATTTCATTGAAATTATTTAGTGTCTATATTTTTAAAATCTTGTTAATATAAAGAGAATGAACATATTTCAAGTATTTCATAGGTACAGTTCTAAGATGATAATCATACTTCCTACACTCCTTATTCCTCTACTTCCTTCCTTCTTTTTTTTCTTAATTTTTTCCAAAGACGTAATTTCAATCCCTGTATAATCTCAGGCTTAATTCACCACTATTGATGTCACTTTATAAAGAAACTAACAAATTTGTATTTTTGTCTAAAACATACTACTCTGTTCCATCAATTTATTTGCCTATCCATGCTAAATTTCCACTATGTCTATCACATATGTGAGAGTACTTTATAAGTTTGCAGAGAAATTGAGTTATTTTAAGTTTTAAATTATTTTGGTACAGATTTTTAAAAAAACATGTCTAGACTTTTCATAGCACATGTTTTCCACAATTTTAATGAACATTTATGTGCTCAGATTTGAAAGTATAAGTGGCAATTCACCAAAGTTTGTCCTATACCAAGATTGTTTTGTCTATCCAAGCTACTTTATACTTTTATATAAAACTTATAAACAATTCAAAACCAAAGCCAATGACAAATATCATATTGGAATTTGTATTGGAAATAAAAAATGCTTAAATGTGGAAATTAAAAAAAAGTATTCAAAAAATTGAGTCTTCCATAACTTAGGTCTTCTTTAGTCTTAGAAGACTTTGAATTTATAGATTTTGCTGTATTACATATTCGTGTTTTATGTATATGAATTTCATGTTTTAATGTTATTTTAAATGGAATATGTAAATTTCTATTTTTGGATTGTTTGTTGCTAATATATAGCAATGTAATTGATCAAATATCAGTCCATCTTGCCTTCTATTGTTGGTAAATTATCATCAATTTTATTGATCATCATTTGTAAATTCAATAGAATATTAATATTAAGTGTTTGTAAATATTGAACATCTTTTATTTCTTCAAAGTTTTAATGACCTTCTTTATTTATTTTCTTTCCCCATTGGATAGAATTCTAAGCATAACTTTGAGGAGAATGGTAAGCATAGACATTCTTGACCTGTGTAATGGAAACCTGGGGAAAGTCTTATTTAGATAGAAGTTGAAGGAAGACTTCATGAACACATAATTCAGAGTAACATTTGACTTTGTCCTTGAAAATGTGCAGAAATTATCTACAAAGACAAAGGAAATGACATCATTTCAAGCAGAGAAAAAACAGAACAACACACAAAAAGACTTTACACAACTTTGGAGAACAGTCAGATCGGAGATTATAAGAGGAGTTGTTCAGTTCACAAAATTGTGAACATGTGTAAAAGTTTTATTCACCAGCAGATCCATGTCCACCATGTGAGATGCTGCATATTTCTTTTTTGTTCTGCATTGGTCACTCCTTTTATAAAAACATGGTGCCTTCTTCATTTCTGTTGATAACTATCAATATTGCCAGATACTTAAGAATACATTTTAGAAGTATATTTTATCACCGAAAGTATCAGAATCGAAAAATTGACGGAACTGAGTCCACGTATATTAACACTTATGTTGAAATTGTGTTTTATCAATGAATGGCAAAGGGGAAAGTGTAGATAGGGTTAGAATTAATGGATTAAGGAAAATTGAGGAACTGTTAGAAAACATAAATTTATTAAAGTTTGAGGAAACATGCATGACTTGTAGTGAATCCAGGTTCCGTCTCTGAAATAGAGTGATTGAATGTTGAAAGCCTCACATATACCTGAATCACATAAACATACACACTAATTGAAAGTGCATTGAGGCCGGCGCCGCTGCTCACTAGGCTAATCCTCCGCCTTGCGGTGCCGGCACAACAGGTTCTAGTCCAGGTCGGCGGGGCGCCGGATCCTGTCCTGGTTGCCCCTCTTCCAGGCCAGCTCTCTGCTGTGGCCAGGGAGTGCAGTGGAGGATGGCCCAAGTGCTTGGGCCCTGCACCCCATGGGAGACCAGGATAAGTACCTGGCTCCTGCCTTCGGATCAGCGTGGTGCGCTGGCTGCAGCGCGCAGGCCGTGGCGGCCATTGGAGGGTGAACCAACAGCAAAGGAAGACTTTTCTCTCTGTCTCTCTCTCTCACTATCCACTCTGCCTGTCAAAGAAAGAAAGAAAGAAAGAAAGAAAGAAAGAAAGAAAGAAAAGAAAGAAAGAAAAAAAAAGAAAGTGCATTGGCATTTGTGTGTGCGTATGTCCAGATAATCAGGCTGATAGTCTTGCCATAGGTAGTGTGCCGATTTCTTCTGTATAGAAGCCAGTTTACGAGAATGAAAGCAGACAGTTGGATATTTTTATAAATTTACATATAAATGGATCCTATTTTAGACAAATTAGATCAGAACTTCATGATCTGTGAAAAACAGAATTGTAAAACAAAGCAGTGCTTTCCTATAGAAAGAAGCAATTATAAACCAGCATGTGAACCACATGATTTGTGGGACTGTGTAGATTTAGTAATTGATTAACTATAATCATTTTTCTATGAGATGAACTTTGACTGCATATAAGGACTTAAATGTCGAGGAATGCTAGGTACACTGCAATGACCTCAAAGTAACACTCATAGAATATAGGCCCCAGGGAATAAGTACTCTTTGGAAAGTGCAGAGATCTTAATGGCTCTTAGTTTTTCAGAAGTAATAGGCACAAAGATACAGAAAAACATTTGTTTTAAAAATTTCCTCTAGAAAATCTGTTTAAATTAATTTCAATTGTAATTGTCCATGAAAGATGAAAGATTTGGCATATTTCCCTAAACTTTTATGAAGAAAAAAAAAAGAAGCACATACAATACCCTCAAATGTATCTGTTAGTTCATTTCTTCCCTTAAGTAAAAATGAATGAAAAAGTAAAATGTGACTTCATTTTATATTGAGAGTGGACATTGTGCTAAGTTCATTAAAGCCTCTTACTCTAATATGATAGAAGCTGGAAAATATAAAACATCTGGTAATTTTCTGTGTCCACATAGATTAAAAAAATTAGTAAATTTTTTATATATTTGATATTCTTCATATTCTTTTTTTCAACAGGCAGAGTGGACAGTGAGAGAGAGACAGAGAGAAAGGTCTTCCTTTGCTGTTGGTTCACCCTCCAATGGCCGCCGTGGTCGGCGTGCCGAGGCCGGCACACCGCGCTGATCCGATGGCAGGAGCCAGGAGCCAGGTGCTTTTCCTGGTCTCCCATGGGGTGCAGGGCCCAAGGACTTGGGCCATCCTCCACTGCACTCCCGGGCCACAGCAGAGAGCTGGCCTGGAAGAGGGGCAACCGGGACAGAATCCGGCTCCCCAACCGGGACTAGAACCCGGTGTGCCGGCGCCGCTAGGCAGAGGATTAGCCTGTTGAGCCATGGCGCCAGCCTCTTCATATTCTCTATACTTACAATACTGTTCACAATTTTACAAATTTTCCAAAGATATTTCTGCACCTGAGCAGATACTCAATAGTCTCCCCTTCTTTCTCATGAGTTTCCTCCCGGGCAGCTGCTTCCTAGTGGTACCACTGGAGCTCCCCACAGACACAGAGCGTCGTGCCTTAGATTTACCTCCTCACCTTACTTTCTGCCTTCAGGAAGCATTTTAGCATGAACAGCACTCTCTAGATGCCCTGGGTAGGGTTTCAAATAGATTCTGGATTATTTTAAGAGCAGCCAAAATGCAAATGATTGCTTAACGTCCCTATAGCATTTTGAAAAACAACAAATGCTCTGAAAAGAAAAAGCATTATATATCTGTGTGTTTTTGTGACATTTGTGTCTATATGTGCAGTATGCATCAATATAACATAGCATGTAGCTACTGGTATATAGCACCTATATAAAGAATGACAATTTGGGGCCAGGGCTGTGGCGTAGCAGGTAAAGCCGCCATCTGCAGTGCTGGCATCCCATATGGGAGCCGGTTTGAGTCCCAGCTGCTCCAATTCCAAGCTAGCTCCCAGCTAATGACCTGGAAAAGCAGTAAAAGATAGCCCAAGTGCTTGGGCCTCTACACCATATGGGAGACCTAAAAGAAGCCTCTGGCTCCTGGCTTCCATTTGGCCCAGCTCTGGCTGTGTGGCCATTTGGGTAGTGAACCAGCAGATAGAAGACCTCTCTGAATCTCTCTCTGCCACTGCCTCTCTATAACTCTGCCTTTCAAATAAATAAATAAATCATTTAAAACAAAGAATAACAGATCAATATACATATGTCTACATTTTTCATGTTTGTTCTTTCTTCCTTCTCTGAGAATCCTTAATCATACAAAAATCTGACTTTCTAACGCCCAACAATATGCAAGACACTGAGGCACAAGCTTGACACATGAGTTGATATCACACATATAAAAGCAATATGCAAAATATCATTTATGCTTTAAAACAGAAGGGAACAAAAACTTTGCCATGATTAATATTTGGATTGACAAAGTCACCCATAATTATAAGTTATCTGTGACTCTTTTCTTTTCTTAATGATGAGTTTGAGAGGAAATCCCATGTATTATTCTTGTTGTGCGTAGAACAATAAATTATGGAGCCATTAAAGATACTATTTGTGGCATACTATTGTTTAAGATAATTGATACATTATACTCCCTTGTTCCAAAAGAAGAGAGAAATTCCCCTCATTTTTTCTCATAAGTATTCAGACAATCAACTTAATCACAGCAGATGTAGAAATGGCTTAAAGTCTACTGAAAAATTTTATCAGAATTAAAAAACACTAGATATACTGGACTTGATTTATACAGGACCCTAATATGAAACCATCGCTTTCTATGAGTGTGCAAATTGAATTAAAATATTGCTACTTCTACTAATAAAGATAAGTAGTATAAAATCCAGGGTGAGAATAGCAGCCAATGGTCCTAAAAGTGGCATTAACCAATTGATGAGAGGACTCCATAGAAAGTGAGAGAGGAAGGGATCTTTGGATCTTTGCTGGAGTGTTTTAAGGTTTTGTTCTACCTGGCCTGATTGATTAACGTGATAGCAACATTGTTCTCCCATAAAAACACAAGTTCCCCCTTTTTCACCTGTCATAAGGTCCAGAGCTCATCTGTTTTGTAGTACTACTCACACTAGTGGAGTGATGTGATTTTGAAGATGCCGAATAGTGTCTGCAGAAGTCACAATGGTTCTGGTGACCTCCTCCTGTTGTTGTTGGAGTTGTTTTTGGATCCAGTTACTAGAGATGACGTCGTAGCTTACAGCAGTTACCAAGATCACCACTAAAGAGTGGAAGCTGCAAAGCAGATTCCAACCAAGACCAGGAGAAAGATCATTCATCTCTTGCAGGTAGAGGGATTATTCTGTGAAAGGAACTTGGAGTAGTCGTATACTGTTAGATGGGGGAAAGATTACTAATACACAAGCACTGAGTATAATGCTGTTGATACAGGTGTATAAGGTACAATTACAAAGAAATGAGGCTGCAGGTGGGCTAGAGAAGAAAGGGGCAGAAGTGACAATTAAATTGATAACACAGTGGATATTAACATAAGCTCATTGAGTTATTTTGTTATGTTGGTAAACCAACACATTGCATCTTGTTCTCTAGAATGTAGAGGAAGATGACTGACAATTTTCTGAGAACTGGAGGTAAAGGAGTTTGTAGAAGCAGAAATTTGTAACCACGTTAAGGGGGATTTAGTCAGGTTAATTACTTGAGACAGGTGCTTAGAGGAGGATTTCCTTACTATGTCAACCACCATAGCTATAGGAACTTTCAGGAGCTGAGTGTAGGCCCTGATGATCTTTATGATTCCATGGGGATCTTGCATATTGGAGTGAGCCTATATATAAAGTGATGATAGGTCACTCAACTTTATCTTGCCAAATCTGAAGGTAGGAGTCAGTTATAATGAAAGACAAAAGGGGTTGGGTCAAGTGATTCTTTTGTGCTTGTGGCACAAGCTAAAGTGTTTTCATCTTAGGGTAAAACCTCAGAGAGTTGTCTTCCCAGGGGGCTCTACCTATGATTGATATAGTAGTACTTACAGGACCATGATGAGAAACATTTCCAGTAAGCATCGTTGCATAAGCCTGTGTTATCTTTGGTTAAGCAGATACACTATGGATGTCTCTTAAATTGAGATAAAATATATTTAGTCCAATCAAAACAATTCTGTGTGCAGGCCTGAGTGAAATTGAAATACAGAGTATAGGGCCTGCACAGCCTGTAATGAGGCAGAAGGTAGAGTTAAGTAATTCAGCAGGAGTGGAATTGGAAGCGGAGTAAATCTGCAATTGCCGTGTGTAATGTGTTCCTGGGTCAGTGTGGATGGAGGGCAGACGTAAAAGAGCAGAAAGGATGAGATTATCTGGAAATTCATCGTGGTGTGTGGAAGAGGGAGTGAAGAGGTCACTATGAGTTTTATCTTGGTGTGTGGAAGAGGGAATGAGATAGTAAGAGGAGATAGGAAAAAGTGTAGACCTCAAGGGGAGTTAAGCCTGAGAATGTTCACTGGAGGTGGAAATCTTCAATATCTGAAAGGAGCCAGGTGGGGTGGATGGGCACAGAGTGTGTCCCATATCCCTCCCACAGAAACTGTAGGAAGAATTGAGTAGTATAATAAAGGATCAGCATTTATCCGGTGTTGGAAATGGCATAAGGTTGTATGGGTACTGTTTTCCAGAGGTGGGCTCATCTAGTGAAGAATTATCTGAGTTTTTGGGCACCGTTGGTAGAGGAGCTTGAGCCTGGCTAAATTTGGATGTGAGTAACTCTGTGGGAGGAACTGTAAAATAAGGCAGGAAGAGCATTTAATTTGGGTGAAGTTGACCCAATGGGGGACTCCCTGTAACTTTGTTGCTGGAGGAGTAGTGAGAATAATCTGGAAGGTCTGGTCCATATGGCTGTAGCTTGATAGGATTAGGGAGCAAGGAAGGGTCTGAAGAGGACAGGAAGACCTCCTCTCCCATTGTAACAGGGAGGAAGCTGCCTAAGGTAGTTGGACCTGGAGCTGGGCAATAGGTGTCTGTATATTTCCATAACTCCACATGTAGATATCTGAGAAGACGTAAGAGTAGATGAGATGCAACAATTAGGTTATGGATGGAGGAACAGGGGACTTCATACATTAGCTCAAATGGTTAAAGTTTGAGAGGCCTCTTTGAAAGGGCCCCCATATGGAACAGAGCCAGTGGTAATAGATTAGTCCAGTCTAAGTGAAGCTCAATTGAGAGTTTGGCTAGAATATTTTTTATTATACAATCTGTCCTTTCCATCTTTCCTGAGGACTGAGGATTATAAGGAATATGGAAATGGCAGGGATGTTGAGTGCCTTACTCAATATTTAAGTTACTTGTGATATAAATTCAGGACTGTTATCTGATTAGAGGGAGGCTGGGACCTCAAATCAGGGGATGTCCTCCTGAAATAAAATCCTGAATACTGTTAGTATTCTTTTGTTAGTGGTTGGGAAGGCTTCTACCTATCCAGAGAAAGTATTGACCAGCACCAAGAAATACTGAAAGTGACATACTCAAGGCATATTGGTGAAGTCAATTAGCCAGTCAGAGGTTGACAGGTGTCCTCTGGCTTGATGGGAGGGGAAAGGTGGAAGATGGAGGTTAGAATTAGGGTTTTCTTGCTTACTTATAGAACATGAACAAGTGAGTTGTTAAAGATACTTGGTATCTTACGGCATGAGAGGGAGAGCTTGTTTGACAAATGATAGAAAGGAAGGAAGGTTGGGGTAAAAAATTATGAAGATAAAATAGAATTATCTAGGTGGAGGGTTGTTGGGGTTGTTGGTCATTAGAGTAAGTTATCAGTATAGTGGGTGGAACAGTAGATGGCTAGAAGGGAAGTGAGACAATGCTCCCTGATGGGTTGCCTGATCTGCTTTATTGTTACCTGCCATGACATTGGAGTTCTCAGTTTGATGAGCTTTGCAGTGGAAAATTCTAATTAATTTCGGTAATTGAGCAGCTTTTAAGAGAGAAGTTATGAAAATCATATTAGAGATAGAGATCACTGTTCCCTTTATGGTGAGAAGGCCCCTTGTTTACCAGATTGCCGAGTTGGACAGGAAGAGGTGGAAGATGTATTTGGAGTCAGTATAAACTGTGACAGATTTACTTTTTGCCAGCATGAAGGCGTGGTTTAGGCATAGAGTTCAGCCTGTTGATTAGTAGTGTTGGGAGGGAGTGGTCCAATCTCGATTATGTCAGTGGTCAACACCACAGCATATCTTGCCATTTGATTCCTTGATGGTAGACAGAGCTGTCATTTGTAAACTATACTAGGGTGGGGTTAATGAGGAAAACTTCCTGAAGGTTTGAAGGATGGGGTAATAGGTGTTCAATGGTTTCATTGAAAGAGAAAGAAACTTGTGATCTAGAGATGGCAAGCAGTGGGGAAGAAGAATAGCTGGGTTGAGGGGAAGACAGGGTTTAAAAGTGAGGGAAGGGTCTTCAATTAGTGCCACCTGGAGGGCCAAAATGTGGGAAGGTGGAAGACACTGAAGGCCTTTATAAGTTAGAAGCTCTGACAGGTGATGAGAGGAGAGGATAGAAAGTGGTGATCCGAAAGCCAATTTCTTTGACTGTTGTATGAGAACTGTCACCCATAAAAAGGCACCCAACCAATGACTGAAGGAGCTATGTTTTTGAGAGATAGGCAAAAGGAGCAAAAGAGGGACCATTTTGGTTTTTGAGATCCCCAAGGCTGGTCCTTGGTTTTCAGTGACATAGATGAGGAGGGGCCATGCGAGATCTGGTAAGTGTAAGGCAGAGATCTGTAGAATAGCCTTTTGGAGTTTATGATATTGTAAGGTGACTGGGGTTATGTGAGGCTCTTGGAGGGATCCTTTGGTGGTCTTGTAGAGTCATTGGGCTAGAAGGGAGAAGTTTGGAATCCACAAATGTAGGAATTCTACTAGGCTTAGAAAAGAAAGAATTTTGTCTTTGGTAGAAGAAGGTGGGAGGTTAACTATGAGATGTTTTCTGTCTATGGTGATAGCCTTATGAATGGGAATGAAATGCATACACCAATAGAGGGTACCTTGTCACTCCCCCTCTTCATGGAGGAACGACACTAAACCCTGCCCAGGCTTCATATCCGAGTCACGGCACCATTATGTTGCTCCCCCTCTTCATGGAGGAATGACACTAAACCCTGCCTAGGTTTCCTATCCGAGTCACGGCACCATTATGTCGCTCCCCCTCTTCGCAGAGGAATGACACAGGACCCTGCGCTGTTCTTTTGTCTGCTCGGCCCTCCCTGGGTTTGCTGCTGGTTCTTCCCGGGTTGGCTACCATCCCTTCCACCTCCGTGGAAGGGCGGTTCCCCCTGCCACTTTCCCCACTTCCGCGGGGGAGCGGCACACCGCCGGCCGGCTCTCTCGGGGGCTGCTCAGGTGTTCCTTCAAATAGATGTTCCTGGTGCATGCCGTCTCTCTCCTCCTTTATAGTCCTCTTCCACCAATCCCAACTCTGCTACCCACACGCCGAGTATGCTGCTCTCCTCCAATCAGGAGCAGCTCCTGCAGCTTGTCAAGTTGGTGAAAGGCAGCTGTGTAGAAGCTGTTTACTCCTCTCCCAGTTCCATATTGTGGGAGAGCAGATGCATAGAATAAGTCTTAATTCGAGTAACTTAGTCTAGTCTGAGTTGCTCCCCACAGTACCTCAGATAAGAAAAGCTGTGCCTTAGTGAAGGATACCCAGTACCCCTTAGTTTCTAGGAAGTTAAGAATCATAGCAGTATGTTGTTGACTATCCATTTTTGAGGAACTGCAAAGGAGGAGATCCTTGACATACTGTAGAAATAAGGACGGAGATAAATCAAGAACACCTAGATCATTGACCAAGGCTTAAACAGATAAATGGAGGCTGTCTTTGAATCCCTGGAAGAGAATGGTCCTGGTTAATTGAGTGGAGACATGGGAATTGGGATCAATCCACAAGGAAGTTAACAGATCCTGAGAGGGATAGTGAATAATACATTTTTAAGGTCTAGAACCAAAAAGTGAGAAGTGGAGGCAGGGATAGAGGAGAGAAGGTTATATGACTTGGGTACTACTGGATGTATGGGTACCACTGTAGAATTGATAAGATGCTGGTCTTGGACTATTTGAAAGGGCCATTAGGTTAACTGTTGGGATGGGAGTGTTATAAGGTGAGTTGGTTTTATGGAGTAATCCTGAAGGAGGAGTTCAATGATTATAGGCTTTAATCCTTGAAGGCTGGAGAGGAGAGAGTGATACTGAGGCTTAAAAGGCAAAGTCACAAAGTCCTGAACATTAATCTGTGCTAGAGAATGATGGGCAACTACTGTAGGGTGGCTGATGTCTCACACCCATGGATTGACAGTAGACAGAAGTTCTGAGGTAGGCAGAGTGGTTGGGATTAGGTCATCTTGAGAAAAGCGTAATAAAAGGGGAGGTGAAGGTGGGCTGGAGGATGGGGACAATAGTAGGAGGATGAAAACCATCTGATCAACAAACTGATAAAATATGTCTCTTCCCAGGAGGGGGTAGAACATTGAGATATAAGGAGAAAAGAGTAAGAAAACAGCATTGTATTAATTATACAGAGCATGTAGGGAATCTGTAGGGGGTCTGTAAATTTTTTCCTGCATCCTGACTGTGGAGGTTGAGGCAGCAGAGGTGGTTGGGTAAGGACTGAGAAGAGTATCCCTTTGTCAATAGGAAAGTAACTGGCCTACCTGATATCTTGACAATTACACTGGGATCCTGTGGAGTGATGATCATAGTCAGGTGGCAGAAGTATGTGCTTCTTCAGTCCTCAACAGCCAGCCCTACAAAGTCAACCCAGGGCATAGGTGGAGTGGATGGTCTACTGACTCAACAGAAAAGAGGACAGTCCACTGCCCAGTGACCTGTTTGGTGACATTTAAGACCAGGACTCAGTGGGTCCCAGGGGCTGGGGTATGTTCTGACCCAGTAGCCCATTTGGCCAGATTTAAAACACAGACTCAGAAGCCCTTATTGTCAGCTTGGTGACTCCTGTTTTCACCTGGGCCACCGGATGTATCAGGTTGTTAGATGGCCTTGGCCAGCCTCTGAAACTTGGCCTTTTGGGCTCTCTCATCCCTCCCATTGTATACTTTAAAGGCCACCTCTAAAATTTCTGCTTGTGCTGCTTTAACTTTGCTTATTGATATCAGGTAAACTCTGGGCTAAGAAATGGCTCATGAGGAGGCCTTGACCTCCAGGAGATTCTGAGTCTAATTTGATATATTGGAGAAGGGTTTATGTCAGATGCTGTAGACATGTGGAACAGTTTTCCTTTTTATGCTGAATAACTTCTCCCAGCTTATCATAATTTATAGCCTTTCTGGTGGATTTCTAAGGCCCACTAATAAACATGTAATGAAATAATTTCTGGTCATTATGCTACTGGGAGAGTTGTAATTCCAATTGTGGTCCTATTCTGGAATATCATCTGCTCCTATGGGATGAGTAGGGTCAGTTTGATGTGTCTCATTGGCATTAAAATGCACCTGTTCCTAAAGTCACCTTCACTCCTCTAGAAGGAGGGCATTGGATAGGATCATAAAGACACCATGAAAAGTCAGATCATAGGACTGGGCTAGACATTGAAACTCTTTAATGTCCAATGCTGAGTTGGAGGTGAAGGAATCCAGCTTTTGTTCATTTGTAAGAGATCAGCAAATGAGAAAGGAACACAAACCCTACCTCTGCCTTCCACTCCCACCACCTCTTGAAAGCACAACATGGAGGCAGGCTCCCTAGCTGCCACACAAGAGTGAGTGATTTGGGGACTGGGCACAGAAGGGGGGTTGATGGCTTGAGGTGGTAGTGTCAGGGTGGGAAAAGTATGCCTGTTCAGAGGAATGGGGGAAGGAGAGGGCAAAAGTTGGAGTAAGGACTGTGTTTGAGATAAGACAGGGATAGCTAGAGGAGCAAAATGGAAAAGGGCTGGTTTTGAGATAAAGGCGAGCAGGAGACGGGGAGTAGAAACGGATGTTGCCTCCTGGAATTCCTTGGCAGGTGGAAGAGGTGCCAACAAGACAGTGAGGGCAGGAGCAGATGGTGGGTCCTGCCCTGAGGTTGTTGAGGGGAAGGTGACTACACTGGGCCCTGAAGAGGAAGGAACTCAGCTGGTGCCTGTGGTACAGGGTGGTAAAGTGGATACTCATCCATGGATTGAATGTATAACAAAGGGGATTTTGGTCTGGCTCTGGATCTTTAGTAGGCACCTAACCAAGAGGACCTAAGCTGGTGAACACAAAGTGAAGAGAGAAGATTTAGACTACAGATAGGAGAACGCTTTATCATAGGAATCTCCATCCACATTCCTGAACACTCACAGAAGTGGTAGAGATTCCAAATAATGTTAGGGTAGAGCGTGCCATTAACTAACCATTCAGACTGATTGTTGAGGTCATACATGGACCACACCTGATTACAAAGAAAGATGAGGCAATGGTGTTTGAGATCTGGGGCCAATTGGAGAGAAAGAGGATTATTTATGAGACAACCAAAGGGAGAGTCAGACTGAACATGGGGTGAGGAAGCTCCCATAGTGACCTATAGCTCTCAGACTGGAAGAGAGCAGGTATCCCAAAAGATCTCAGGAGTCTGATGAGGAGAGTAAGGAAGCAGAGGATGGGGGTCATTACCACGCCCACTAGAGCCCAGGGCATAAAGTCTAGAAGGGGAACAGAGGATGTGTCATCATCCACACCCGCTGCTCCCAGGGACACAAAGTCTGTAGAGGGCCATGAGGCCGTAGGAGTTGTGATTCCTGGTACTAGGAATTCGGAGTGAAGTTGCCTAGATCCACAATGTGTAGTAAGTCACAATGAAAGAAGCTTCCACTCACCTCAGAAATTTTGAAGGGCCAGTGTGTGAATGGGAATCACGGAGTGCTCAGTGGTGAAGAAGGAGGTCTGGGTGGTGTTGTGTTTGGCAAGAATCCAGGATCCTGAAGCAGATCAGATCCTCGAGGGGAGAGCAAGGCCTGAATGCGAGTCATGGCACCAATGAAAGGCCATTATAAAACACACCCAACACTAGAGTGAAGGAAAAGTTTACTGTCAGTTGACAAGGCTGCCTCTCCGTGCACAAGAGAAACAGCAGCCCGCACCAGGAGAACAGGCCTTACATGGCTTAGCAGAGATAAGGAAGTAAGAACAGTAAATTCTATTGAGGGGTGAAGGCAAGGCATGTGATTGGGCCATTTGGTCACCTGATTTCTGGAAAACCAGGCTGGGTTTGGAAACTGAAACTTGTCTCGGAGAAACTGAACCTTATGGTACAAGATGGTGACTGGGCAAGAGGCCAAGATGGCACCTGAAGCTTAAGATGGCACCTCAGGTAAGATGGCACCAATTTCACTAATACTTACCTTTTATAAAATTCAAAAACTCCAGGAGATAATATGCATGCTAAGGCAAAACACAGAAAAGAGACTATTTGGGTTTAGCAAAGAAAGAAATTAGTTTCTAATAAAAGCCTCTAAGAGCTATTCAAATGACCAATGTAATGTGCTGTATAAACCAGTTGCGTTTTATCTATAAGTATTTCTCTTTTTTTAAAGAAGATTTTATTCATTTATTTGAGAGTTAGAGTTACAGACAGTGAGAGGGAGAGACAGAGAGAAAGGTCTTCCTTCAGTTGGTTCACTCTCCAAATGGCCACAACGGCCAGAGCTGTGCCGATCCAAAGCCAGAAGCCAGGAGCTTCTTCCTGGTCTCCCTTGAGGGTGCAGGCGCCCAAGCACTTGGGCCATCCTCCACTGCCTTCCTGGGCCACAGAAGAGAGCCGGATTGGAAGAGGAGCAGCCAGGACCAGAACCAGCGCCCATGTGGGATGCCAGCACCACAGGTGGAAGATTAACCTACTGTGCCATGGCGCCAGCCTCAATATTTCTAAAGCAACTTCTTGGTCATCAACTGCCTCCCAGCTGTGGGTCATCCATTCTGCCTGCATATATGGAATTTTGCCTCAATTCTGCCATTTTGACTTTGCCTTCAGATGCCTTTTGCAAATGTTCTTATAGTAAAAGTGGAAGACTAGCATGTGTTAAGAGGAAAAGTGATAGCTCCACAGCACATAGGCTTGGCCCACTGGCTGCCAGGAGCTCACTGTCAGTTTCATTGCATTTACTCCTGGCAGAGCTGGGAGGACCCCCATGGGAATAGGGTGAGGGTCCCTTTATCTATTGAAATACACAAGCATATCAGGAACAGTAAGAATTACCTTAAGTCAGTGTTTTCCTGAATTACCACTAGTCTTGAGAACGCACAGCACATTTATAATTTAAAAAAGAAGTTGTTTTACACACGCCCCAGTGAACTTTCCATTCATCCATCATGAGCAGACTGTACTTGACAATTTCCAGAATACTTTCCTAATTTTCTTCAGTGCACAATCTTCGATGAGAACTCATATAAATTATCTATCTTATATTGTTACTTCTTTATGCCCCATAGCCCTTTAAAACATCAAGTTTCTGAAGTCCATGAATTATGGCTAAACATCTTCATATTTCCCACAGGACCTAGAAAGAGGCCACCCTCAATTCATGTCCATTCTATTGAAATCAATTAAAAGTGTTATCTGAATTATTTTGTCACACACACACACACACACACACACACATATTTTCATATTAGGGAGAAAGGGACCCTCGGGTTATACCCTGGTCCTAGATGTTTGAAATGAAAATAGACAAATGAGGGGACCATTTGTACTTCATCTCCTTTCCAATTCTCTGAGTGCCACTTCACACCACAGCCTTCCACTAAGAACCAGATGTTGTAAAGCAATGCCCCAGTGTTATTTGGATTTATGGGAGATTGGAGAGAAGGTAGACTGCTGAAATAAAAATACAAAACTCTGGAAACCTCATGTGCAGGTGTGCTTGCAGGCTTGCTGGTAGTATTTTGATACTTCAAGTCTCTTAACTGGGGCATGATGCCACGTTGAATAATATCAATCCTGGAATGTCTACTTCAAAACGTGCATGTCTTTGTAAAAAAGAACAATAAAAAACTTTTCTGAGACAGTTTTAAACTTGTGAAACTTTGACCCTTGAAATATCGCTGAGATCAGTGAAATTCCTAATTGAATAAGCACAGGACCAGCTTCAGCCGCCTCAAGAGAGGCTCAACTTACTCAGCTGTGCAAAAAATTAAAAATGTTTTTTAACTTTTTTAAGACCTGCTCTATTTTCCCTTCAAATTATTTTTTATGTTGACCTGTCATAAGATGAAATATTTCAAAAAGTAACAAATAAAAGATTTTAAAATGTTTATGAACGCCTGTCTTTTCAGTTGATAAAATATTATAAAGCAGTCATCCTTGTGCTAAGGTATTTTAAATAGAATAAAAATGCAGAAACAGCTGATGCTTCCTTTCTCTCCCTCCTCCACCCATCCTGTTCCTTCTCTTACAAACATAATTCATATTTTAAATTTTGAATTTATTTGTTCAGTATTTCAAAAATTAAAACAAGTTCACATTTGCCATACAAATTTTGCATGCTAAATATCTTCTGCATCTGGTTCTTGCCATGACATATTTCAAAATATGCATGCACATGGTTGCTTGTGCAGCTCCTCTTCCTCACTGTCTGTCATTGTCTTCTGGTTGCTAGGGTCTCTTATCATATTGATGGGATTTTATGTGGCTTAGAATTTTTCATTCGTGTTATCTACCCGCCTTTGCTTGGTGTCCTCAAAATTTTACATTTGTTTTTTTCTGTATAATCATTCTGGTATGTTACCTCATTTTGTTGCATCTCATTTCGCCAAATAAATTTTAATTTTGTTATCTTCTCAAATATTTACACTTTACTACTCAATTACCTCTTTCCTGAATTGCCTGTTTGCACACTTTGTTTTTTTTTTTTTTTTCATTGGGCTATCCAATATTTTTGAGTATTTATCCTATTTTATTGACTTTTCTTTAAAATTCTAAATAAAATCATCAGTTGGTTCAATGTAATTCTGATATAATTTGAGAGTATTCTATTTTGAATATGTATGGAATCTTATATTGAATAAGCTTTTAAGTTTGAATGCCAAGTTATTAACTGTGTACTAAATAATTTGAAGTCATTAAAATTTTTTGGAATATTTTCTGGAAGTTTCAACAAATATATGGTAAAGTTGGTACATTTTGTGCATTTTTTCATGGGGTGACAGGGAAGATAATTTTTTCTTCACTGCTTCTTCTTCTTCTTTTTTTTTTTTTTTAGAACTACAGAGAGGCGGAGAGAGAGAGGTCTTCCATCTGCTGGTTCCCTTCCTAGATAGCTGCAAAGGCCAGAACTGAGTTGATCCGCACCCAGGAGCCAGGGGCTTCTTCCAGGTTTCCCACGTGGGTGTAGGGGCCGAGGACGTGGGCCATCCTCTGTTTTCCTAGGCCATAGCAGGAAGCTGTATCAGAAGTGCAGCAGCTGGGACTCAAATTGTCGCCCATATAGAATGTCAGCACTGCAGGTGGCTGCTTTACCTGCTATGCCACAGTGCTGGCCTCCCTTCGTTGTTTCTTGACTAATGCCCCCTTTCCTTACTTTGCACCTCCTTAATTCTGAAACGCAGGCTTGTGATTAGGTACAGTGGGAAAAGCCATGGTTTGTGAAAGGTGCATTCCATATAGTGGCACCAGCTGGGATCCCGACTTCTCTGCTTCCTATCCGGCTCCCTGCTATTGTGCCTGGAGAGTAGCAGAAGAGCCTACAGGGGCTTGAATCCCTGACCCCCACATGAGAGACCAGGATGGAGCTCCCAGGTCTTGAGTCCCATCCAGCCACTGTGGTCACTTGGTAAGTGAATCAACAGATGAAAGGCTTCTCTCTGTCTCTTGCCCTACCTCTTTTATTATTCTGTCAAATAAATAAATAAATAAAGCTTTTAAAAATATATGAGCATCTGTTTATGTTTTCTCCTTCCTGTCCCACTGGTCCATTTAATCTGATGTCAATCCTACAGGTTCCCAACATTTTTTTACTCATTTATATTCTCATTTATATTCATTCTATGTAAATTATTTTCAACTTTTAACCTTTCATATAAATGTATAGCAACTTCTTACGTTTAATTTAAAAATAATATTGAGCTTCGAAACATAGATTTTTTTTATTTTTTTTAACTTTTATTTAATGAATATAAATTTCCAAAGTACGATTTATGGATTACAATGGCTTCCCCCCCATATCGTCTCTCCCACCCGCATCCCTCCCCTTTCCCACTCCCTCTCCCCTTCCATTCACATGAAGGATTCATTTTCGATTCTCTTTATATACAGAAGATCAGTTTAGCATACATTAAGTAAAGATTTCAACAGTTTGCTCCCACACAAACATAAAGTGAAAAATAATAGATGATTTTTTTAAATGATGATGAAATCAGATCAGACCTATTGTCATGTTTAATCCCAGTGAGAGTCAAGTTGGGAATTGATAATTTCTTCTTTTTTTTTTTTTTACAGAAGATCAGTTTAGTATACATTAAGTAAAGATTTCAACAGTTTGCACTCCCATAGAAACACAAAGTGAAATATACTGTTTGAGTACTCGTTATAGCATTAAGTCTCAATGTACAGCACATTAAGGACAGAGATCCTACATGAGGAGTAAGTGCACAGTGACTCCTGTTGTTGACTTTACAAATTGACACTCCTGTTTATGGCATCAGTAATCTCCCTATGCACCAGTCATGAGTTTCCAAGGCTATGGAAGCCTTTTGAGTTCACCGACTCTTATCTTGCGAAACATAGATTTTATAGATCAGTTTTGAAAAAATGATAGTTCACAATATTTATAAGTATACTGTATTTTTCATTTTCTTATGATCTCCAAGAAATTTAACATAAAGAATGCCAGAAGATAGTGGTCAGTATATCATAGAGGTTTGGTTACTAAGGGGAATGGACTCTTTTTTATCACTATTTTTCTTTCTTTTTATTTGTGTATGTTTGCATATGTATGTACATGTGTGTGCAGTTAAAAAAAGTCCATTAATTTTGTTTTAATTCTAATTCATTCTTTAGCTAAATGTAACAGCTAAGTTATTTAACATCTATTCTTTCTGATTACTTAATGTTATCAACCACAGCCTTTAAGTTTGTTAAAAATTATGTTTAAAAACACATAAATTTATAGCATATATATTTTAAGTGTATAGTTCTTCAACTATAGATTATATTCACTTTGTATTTTTAAAATTGCTTATACTAGATATTCTTTACTATTACTACACATATCAAAAGTGATTAGTCATTTTTAATCTTTTGTGAACACACAATCAATTGCAGTGAAAGAAAATAACCAAATATATCTTTTATAGCTTATCTGCCATTTTATCTTTTTGTTTCTCCTGTAACTGTTATAGATAAATGTTAGAAATTAAATTTTTACTTTTACTACATATGTTTCTAAAGGTTGTTATATTGTTGGCTTCTTATGCTACATACTACATAAATTTCTTAGGTCAATTTTTTTTATAAAGGTTTATTTATTTGAAAGTCAGAGCTACACAGAGAGAAGGAATGGCAGAGAGAGAGAGAGAGAGAGAGAGAGAGAGAGAGAGGTCTTCCACTCCGGTTCACTGCCCAAATAACTGCAAAGGCCAAAGCTGACCTGATCCTAAGCCAGGAGCCAGGAGTTTCTTCCAGGTCTCCCACGCAGGTGCAGGGGCCCAAGGACTTGGACTAACTTCTGCTTTTCCAGGCCATAGCACAGAGCCAGATCGGAAGTGGAGCAGCCAGGAGTTGAACCAGTGTCCATATTGGATGCTATGTCACAGCGCTGGCCCCAGGTCAATTTTTCAAATCACTATTTTTTATTGTAATTATCTTATTTACCCTAGAAATTCTCCTAAATATTTTCTATGTTAAATTTAATAGACATATTTACAATGTATCTAATTGATATTTATTTTTAAATCTCCATCTACTTACATTAAACTGCACACACACATGCTTCATGTTCAAATATTCCTTGTCTTACATTTTAAAATACATGCAGACATACCCATGTTGTTTTCAAATTTGTATCACACAATAATTTAAACCCAGGTCACTTTTCAAAACCAAGTACCTCGTTGTGAGTTATAGGTCTAGCTTGACTTCTTAGTCTCACACTACCCTATCTGAGGGTACTTCAGCTGTTCAAAGAAAATAGAATTATCTTTAAGTTCAGATGGCAGGTGTTTGGCACATTAGTTAACCTGCTGTTTGGAATACTTGCATTCTATATCTGAATGCCTGATATGAGTCCTAGCTCCACTCCCAATTCTAGCTTCCTGCTAACATGCACCCTAGGAGACAGCAAGTGATTGTTCATGAAACTGGGTCTCTGACAGCCAGATGGGATACCCATATTTAGTTCTGAGTTTCTGGCTTCAGCTTAGTCCAGCCCCAGCTATTGCAGGCATTTGGGGAATGAGCCAATAGATGGAAGATCTCACTCTTTCTATCCAACTCTTTTCTTTCTTCTTTGTCTCTTTCAAATAAATAAAAATAACTCAATAGAAATGTCTACAAAGATAAGTTTATTTTGAAACCCATGCATAATTTATTCATATAAATTTTTGATGAACCTTTTGGAAACCCTTTGTATAATTTTTTAATATAAATCAGGTGTTAAAAATGATTCATATCATGATGAGTTAAGTGACTTCGGGAAAGAAAGACAGCTACACAAAGCCTAATTGTCAACTTCTCAATTGGGTATGCTAATCTCAACGGTAGGGGGATAAGCATTCTCTTCTATCAGTGATGCTGAGATCCAGTAACAAGGTACCTCTTCCTTGGAGATGGGCTTCTTGTAGGCTAGGTCTTGTTTATTTTATTAGTCCTAATCTTCATGACAACATATGGTTGATACATTTGAATTTACCTAAGTTCCTGGAATATGTCTTAATTTAAGTTAATTTAGAGAGGGAAGGGTAATGAGTATGCAGAATATATCTTTTATTTGGAAATTCTGTAAATTATAGAATATAATTGTTAGGTATATTTCAAAGCCAGAGTTGTATAAATTAAAAATGAATTAAATCCCCAGATATCTACTGAAAGAGATCTGAATGAACATACAAATTCAGTTGTACCTGTTTTTATAATATTTCCTCAATGATTAACACAGGCCAAGCCATGTTTCTACATGCCCAATAATTTACATACATCGTGGGAAGAGGTTATTTTTTTCATTGTAGAAGAAAAACTGAGGCTCACAAAGTCTGACACATTGTCTGAAGGTCATACAGGAAACAGAATAAGTGCAATGTAAAACCAGGTCCCAAATCAATGCTCTTCTCATTATATCTCTGACAACAATGTGGAAATAGCACTTTGGATATTCATCTTTGATATTTCTGTTTTCTATTCTTTTAATATTTCTTGCTTTCTAGTAAAAATCCAACTCCAGCATTCTTTTTTTCACACTGGAATAGGAATCTTGTGCATGTTTCTGAGAAGGGAATTATATTACAGTCATTGTTATTTTTATAGCAAGAAACCCTTTTTTAATTGTATATTGATTTCACGGATTGCTGTGGAGGGGATAATACTGAAACATCGCAACTGAAGTTGCTCTGGTTTGGGTAGGTTGAGTGGCTCCTATTCATGTGTTGGGAGCTTGTTCTCCATGGAGACACTCGGGAGGAAGGCAGTAGGGAAGCGATGCTGTTGATAGAAGACAACTGGGTCACTTGGTATCCTCAGCAAGGAAGAGATTAATCTGGTCTCCTGGAATGAATTAGTTCTTGTGAGAGCAAATTGTTAGGAAGAGCAGGAATGGTCCCTACTGAGGGATTCCCAGGATCATAGAAGACCACCAGTGTCAAACTGGGCAATGCTATGCTTACATTCCTTCCAAGGTGTAGCAGCAAATGTCCATGGGAAGAATAACCCGAGTGGCAGTTTGGATCCAGTTCTAACACTCTCAGGTGCCTGCACTGGTTTTCAGAGAAACAGAATAGAATGTGATAATGCTGTGTACTCCCAACTGTTGCAGCCAACATTGAGAAGTTACAACATGGAGAAGCACTCACAAAAATGAGAAATATATTTCCAAACTAATGCATTCCCTGTAGTGAATGCAATGTGTGCTGTACTTCATTTTTTTGACTTTTCTTCCAAAGGAAGTCACTGTCCTTGAGGATTCCTGTCAAATACTACCTTAAAGTCTGCATTGCTCACTTGATTTTAACAGCTCAATTAAACATAAAAGTTAAAGTGCAGATAATATAGAGTTGTAAATATGACCATATAGCCATAGATATTGATTGCATCTGTATTTTATTTTTTGAAATTACATTGTGAGTATAATGGCCTTAAATGCCGAGTATACTCATGCTTCAACTAAAAAATTAATATATTTATATAATATAAAAACATAAAGGAAGAGCTCAGCTTTAGTTATTAAAGCAGTCTGAGAACATTTATACTTGGAATAATATGGATAATCAAATCCTGTAAATGTTTGTGCAGTTCAGTGTCCAATTTCCCCGGTGACTTGGACCTTAATTTTTGAATTAATCTAACTGCAATTTCCAGGAGCTACAAAGCGCTGGGGTTGTTAATTGTGGAAAAACCATGCACTGAAATTGATGCCATCTCACCCAATGGGAGTGGGCAGCCAGATTCTAAGTATGAATTTATTTTGTTTGTAGTTTCTTTGGTTTCTGGGTGTTCCCAATATTCCTGCTACTCTCTGTTTTGCATCCCCTGGGATTTCAGGGTTGTGGGTAGAAGCCTGCAACTTTTCTTGACCTTAAACCTGCAACCATGTTCCTATTTATATTTTCTAGGATAGTCTTAGACTACATTTGAAATTTATTAAAACTAAGATAAGTGAATTTCTACCAAAAAGGACAAAACTTACAGCCCCTATTCATTTACTTTCTGATTAATGGTCTCAATTAGTGGAAGTCCTTCTAAATTAAGTGATTTATCCAAGGTCAGAACATCCATGTAAAGTAGAGCTTGGTAGACGGAATTAAAAATCTATCATCAATACTACTGCTAGTACTATTAATATTACTGTTATCATTTTGTACTTATCTGTCCCTACTCTACCCAAACATCTGAATCTGGTTACCATCAAGAATCTATTTGCAATGGTTTCACCTTAACTGGTATTTATTCCTACAAGATGCTAGTATCCATGAAAAAAGGGAAAGTGATTTTTCAACTCTATGCACACAAAGTTCAATTTGGATGATGGGATTCGTGGATGAGTATGTCAAAAGCACTTAACAAAAACAGTAATTTAGTAAACAGAGTAAGCAGTCAGTCCTTACAGGAACATACTGTTTGCCATCCTATACATAGCTCTCCATGAGGAAGATGGGAGATTATCCCCTCATTCCTGCGCACCTTCACTATTGTGTCTCTTAACATGAAATGAGATACCTGGAGGATCTCAGACACCTTTTTACCTCTCACAGTCTACTAGAGGGTGCCCCAAAGTGAACAAATACAGTTTCCTAAAACCTTACCTGATTCTCAGTGTTATTACTGTATTAACATAGATTATATGTGAAGAATCAGAAGTGGTAAAAGTTGGAGTTAGATTTTATGCCATCAGTACATAATGTTGCTATTTTCGGCACATCTCATATTCTTGGGAATAGTTATAAACTTGTTGTACAAACTGGAGCAGCTACTTCTAATGTGTCCTTCCTTGTCCTGTCATGGCATGATCCCAGAGTCTGATTTCCTTGATATTTTTTAATTCCTTCTTTGAGTGAATCTTATCTCAGTTACTTTTGGTCAGTCATTGACTAACACTAAGTTTTGATCTAGCTAGAAAATAAGTTCCAAAGAACAGCAGAGGTAAAGAAATATGTGCCATATTCATCCATTGGGCATAAATAATTTCTGAGCTAAATGAATGGTTAGTTTCAACTTTGTGGTGCACTCAGACCTTGATTTTCTGTAACTGAGAGCACAAATACCCTGGAACAAAGGGAAGAATCAATTCTGAGGCAGAGGCAGAGCAGTTGGGCGGAGCTGCCTTTTCTTCCCAAGGGTGGAGAGCCTCCCTTGTTCTCACTACATCTGGCAGCACAGATGGCAGGAAAATTAATAGGAGGGAAGCAGCATTGACCTCATGTGGTTATAAACAAGTCCTGAGACTACACAGCCAGGCAAATCTCATAATATCCTTAGATGAGACCTTGAAAGTTCATTGAGTTCAGCTCCCTGCTGCTGATAAAGCCGTGCTTAACAAAGTCCAAGGTCTCGGGCAACATCCTTCAGGTAATATGCACAGAGACACCAGGAGAGGTCACGGAGCAAAACCAGGCAGCCTATCTCCCTGGGCGAATGGGAAGGGAGGGCGTGAACATCTGTTCTGTATTAGTCTATCTTGTTAGAGAAAGGAATTGGAGAAAATGACTACTTTCATTTTTGTTTTATGTATTAAACCAATTATTGAAATCATCAGAGGCAAAAAGCCTATAGAAAGATATTCATCTTTCAATGCTTTGGTAGGGTTAATCCAATTGCCTTGTTTCATGGAGATGTTGAAAATTGACAGTAATCATTAAATAAATATCATCTATTGATTACAGAATTATCGAACCAAAAGGGATTTGGGTGTTATAAAACATTGTTTGTGGCAGCTCTAGATTGACTATCCAGACGTTTTGACAGGCTGACCTGTGTATCCATCACCATCTCTCATTAGAGGTGGCTTCACATGGCCATGGGCCCCATTCCAAGTCCTGCTGGAGAGTTTCAAAGACGGATTTGCGTTTCTGATTAAAGGGACACATGGATTTCATGCTGCGCCTTCTCCCCTTCTACTTTCCTTGAATGTAGACTTGATATATTGCAACTTCAGAAGCAAAGCAAGAGAAGTGCAAATTACAAATAATTCTCCAGCAACTTTGTGAGCAACACAGTTTTCTTATGCGAAAATAAGTAAGTTCCATATTTAAGCCAAATTTAATTCATGAACTTCATTTGAAAACATGCCAAAGTGATGCATTTACTATTACATAAATATTTGTTATAATACATTAAGTGCAGAAAGACTATGCATGATCGTCACAATAATATTCATTTAACTTTTACTCAAAATTTTACATAAATTATTACGTTTGGGTTAATAATTTAGAAACTATGTTCAGACACTCTACTACCATAAGGCTTTTGCTTAGCCTTGGTATTTTTTCACTGCAGTGTTTTTCTCTTTATGTCGCATAACTTAGCTGTTCCACTATGTATTATCACCTCTTCTTATTTAAAATTAAATTTGGAGGAAGTACTAGATAGACACAATCATATATGTCAGGATAATGTTATAAAATTAGACACAATTGGAAATTATTTTAATGAGAGACTTTCGGAAATTACATATATTAACCATGAATTCCTGTATGGCTGATGATTAATGCAGACTGCGCTAACATTTGAGTATCCTCAGCATTTTATACATAAATCTAAGTCAGCCTGTAGTTCTCAGATTTAGCTTACATACAGATCAACTAAAAATCTTGATAAAACACAGGTAAACACAGTTCCAAAAATGGATCTGATTATTGAATTGTTGAGTCCAAGAATTTACATTTCTTACTCATCCCTCTCGCTTTTGATTCTGACATTGCTGATTCCAGGAGTACGTTTTACGTTGCACAAACACTGCTTATTAGTTACACCTGTTATGCTTGCTTTCCTTCAACATGGGAGAGACCAATTGTCTTTGGGAAAGACGCTGTCAGATGTTACTTTAGACATGCTTCTGGGGTCGGCTCAGTGGTGCAGTGGGTTAGAGCCTTGTCCTACAGTACTGGCATCCCATAGACACCTGTCAGTCCTGGCTGCTCCACTTCTGATGAAGCTCCCTGCCTGGGAAAGCAGCTGAGGATGGCCCAAGTCCACAGGCCCCTGTACCCTTGTGGAAGATCTGGGAAAAGCTCCTGGCTTTGGATCAGCTCAGTTCAGTGGTTGTGGCAATTTGGGGAGTGAATCAGCAGATGGAAGACCTCTCTCTCTCTCTCTCTCTCTCTGTCTCTGTCTCTGTCTCTGTCTCTAACTCTCTTTGTAACTCTGTCTTTCAAATAAATAAAATAAATCATTAAAATAAATAATTAAATAAAAAAGACATGCTTCCATTTAGTATGGCCATTGAATTATAATGGCAACATTCTGATGGAATTTTAGTACAATAGCTTAATTTCCCAGACATACAACCCATTAATTTATGTAAAATATTTTTCCAAATAAATGGTTTCCTGACTACCATTTTGATACCTTTAGTTTTAGTGAATCTCCACCATTTCTATCTCTGAAACTTACCATTATCTATGCCACATCCTGTTGTGTGTGAATGACATTTTAAAATATATTGATGCATAATTAAAGAACATGTGAAGTATAAAATTCTCAGAAAAATATATGTCTGGATTGTGATATAATGATCATATTTTCAGTTTTTAAAACATCCCCATTTAGGTAATAAGAAAAGTGTGTTCCCCACTAGGCAGTACACTTTCCTGCAGTGTCTGGTTGTGATCACTCACACACACTCACACCCACAATGGCAACTCTTAAGTGTGGGAGAACACAGGGAAGATCTGCTTCATGCTGATGGAGTGCTGGGCTGCTCTGACAACTCTAGTGCAGCAGGTGTCTGATTGTCTATTATTTAATCTCTGCTTAGGGAAAGAGCAATCAAATGGTAGCTGTTGGTATTTGTTTAATAAAAACTCCAGATGCTGACAATGTTCCCCATGGCCATTGATATATAATGATTCGCACACAGCTGCTGAAAACACCATCGAGCCCAGTGACTTCATGATTATTGTCACAGGGAATAATTCTTTATTCTTTGCGTATTTCATGCACAGCACTTATGGCATAACTCAACATATTTTCAGGTGTTAAATTGAGCTGCTAAATAAAAATTATTCAGATTTATTCCCTCAAACTTTTATACAGAGCTCTGCCACACATTTATAGGGGCAATTTAACGTGAATAATAGAATGCCATCTTTTTAAGCCTTTAGTTAACCTGGAAATGCATCTTTTAGGGACACAGTGTGGCAAACTTTCTGTTGTACAAAAGTAAGTATTCCAGCTTATACCATAAAGGACAGCAAAAAGACCATGTTGATTTGTTAAAGGGTTACTCAAAGTTGGACTTTCACATGATTCATAGTTTTTTTAATATTAAAAAATGAAAAAGGAAAGAAAATCGTTCCAGGTCCTGCGTTGTGGTCCAGCAGGTAAAGTTGTAGCCTGGGATACCAGCATCCCATATGGGCAATGGTTTGTGCACCAGCTGATCCAGCCTTCTGCTCCTGGCCTGGGAACAGCAGCAAAAGATGGCCCAAGTTACACCCATGTGGGTTACCTGGATACCTGGATGAAGCGCCCTGCTCCTGGCTTTGCCCTGGCTGTTGCGTCCACTTAGGGAGTGAGCCAGAAGATGGAAGACGTCTCTCTCTCTCTCTCTCTCTCTCTGAATCTCCCTCTCTCTGTAAATCTGACTTTTGAATAAATAAATGAGCCTTTAAAAATCTAAACTAAAATCAATTTAAAAAGTATTTTTCTTATTTTTATCCATTATCATAAACTTATTGCTAGAAAACCAAAACATCCCAGATTTGTTCTACATCCACAAAAATACACTCAGAGCTGTTCTTGGTGGCTTCAGGACCGAAAGGCAATTTATCCTCTTCAGGGAGCAAAGACTCATTCTTTGAATTTTCTGACACGTAGGAGGATGACAGGAACATCATAGGAATCCAAATATTAACAGAAACAGATGTCATGTGTATTTCTGTATTTTTCTTGTCAATGACGTCGTGAATACACTCTCTGAAGAGGGAGTTAGTGACCCTGCTGAGGACTTTTGGACAACGAGGGACTGCAGCCAGAGATGCTACGTGTCTGTGCTCCCCACAGACCTGGCAGATGGTGGCACTGCTCCATCCCACTCACCAGCCCTCCAGAGGTCTGATTGTCTGTCCCCTCCCCTTCCCCACATCTGTCACAGGCCGCTTGGCTTTTCTCGCTCGCCTCTACCTCAGTGTTATCATTGAATATGAATGGCGGCCACTACAAAAACAGCTCTGAAACCACCCACAAGGTGTGTTGAAAGCAGGCATGATAACCACGGGATAATTACAGAATGCTGTATCAGGTTCCTGTTTCTGCTGGGAAAATTACCAAGGATAATACAAAGTCATCACTCACTGTCCTTGAGGTCTGCAGGATGAAAAGGGCTGCATGGGCTGAAATCAGGGTGTTGTCTGGGCTGTGATGTTTCTGTAGATGTCATGTCCTCATCTTTTAGTCTGTGAAAAGGCCTCCATTCCTTGGCTCGTGGCCACTTCCTCCATGTTCAAAGCCAGCAACGATGCTGTCTGGAAATCTGTCCCCAACTCCTCCCTCCCCTCTCGCTGTCACATCTATGGTTCTCTCCCTTCCACTCTCCTTCCCTTCTTTAGGGATCATTGTGGTCCACTGTAATCATTTCATCTCAGGATCCTTAACCAGTTTTATGGCCTCAGAAAAATATATTTTTGAAAATAGAATAAAAAATTGTTATTTTGGTGCAAAAGACTTGGAGACCCATGCATAGGTTTTTTTTTTTTTTTTTTATGTACATTCTCATGATCTTTTTGAAGACCCATCCTACATGGCACGTGGCTTAGTTTTCTGTGACTTACTGCAGCTTACTGGCCACATGATAAATATGGCAACAGGGCGGTGAGATGGTAATATACGCAGAGAGGTGGTGTCTGAGGTCAAGAGCAGCGAGATGTGTTCTTTGATAGTAATCAGGAGAGCAAATCACCTGTGGGCTCCAGCGGAGAGGTGCCTGCTGCCACTTGACTGGGGAGTTGGCCGCTGACGGCACAGGTTGGCACGTGTCTGTGTGCTCAGAGAGCAGGTTCACACAGTGTGCTCTTTAATGGTCTTTCCTTTTCTGTAACTTTCCTAAATGCTGGTGAGTGTGACTACCAAGACATGGACATTAAAATATACATCTATTTATTTAAAAAGAGGGACACAAGGAAAAAGCCTTTTGATGATTATAGTGTCGTGCCAAAATAATTTGAATGTGCTATGAGGTCCCTGCTACTAGAAAATCCTCCTGGTATTCTATATCCCTTTTACATATTATTCCTGCCGATTGCCTCTCCTTACCTTACCTCCCAGTCACTCCTCACCTCAAAACTAATAGCTCTGAATAGTTGCCAAATATCCCAAAATCACTGTGTTGTTTAAACCAATGGACATGCCAGTGACCCGTATCACCAGCCTCCACAGTAGCTGCCAGCATGCTTGACCGTCCTTCCTTCTGTCAAACATCCCCCATGCTATTGCTGACAAATACTTTCTTAAGCTTTTTGCTATCACTTTGGCCAGTGCTTACTAATTTTCTTCACTGGCCTCTCCTCTTATAGCCAACCGTATATCACTTGGTGCATACCTTGCTTCCTCCAAGGTCTCCTCATCATTTCCAACACCAACAAGGCACTGCCAATAGCCACATCCATATCACCATTTCAAACCTCTGGTATCATTTCATATGCATGTAATGGTGTAATTTAAGCCCAATGCACCTCACACATATTTAAGTAAACATACTCCAAGCTGATGGTAGGTCTGTTTTCCCAGCATGCTTTTACTCCAGAGACACCTATCTCAGAAGGAAGCCAGCCTCACCCACCTTGCACTGAAAG